>NC_056749.1:586841936-587144063 GCF_019279795.1 Protopterus annectens
AACTTGCCTTTAACTAAGCAATTGCTTGCTCACTCTACAAAATCGATAGCAGCTTCCTCATCCTTTGGTTCAGGAGCCTCAATGGATAACATTTGTGCAGTAGCAACTTGGTTTTCACCTCACACCTTCATCTGTCATTACAAACTGGACTTAGTTTATAGAAGTAGGGCATCATTTGGCTCAGTGGTGCTTAGAAATATCCTTCCTTGAGGCTACCCTGGCTTTCCAGTAGCTGGGGACCCTGTCCCATCAGTTGAGGACAGAATAAAAAATTGACAGACTCAGATAAAGAAGTTATGTACTTACCATAATGTTCCATGTGTGTTGCCCATTTTCATTCTTCCTCAGCTCCCCACCCACCAACCCTAAACCAATGTTTTCTGGAAGAGCAGGTGAACAGAGCAAGTTTTTTGAGGTCTTCCTCTTGCATTCTAGGGCTTTAGATATAGCTCTGTGCTACCCTTATTTGCTATAATATTGCTTAAGATTTTTTTCCGTAAGAATAAAGTGTCTAGTCTTTTGCTATAGTCTGCAAACAAGATCTAAGGTAATAAAGTTTGTTGCTTTCTGGTTAAGTGAGAAGCTCGAGAGTTCAAGGTTGGCATGAGCTTTTACAATGACCAAGTTGGATCCAGGGGCTCGGATCTGAACCCATCAGTTGAGGAAGAATGAAAATGGACAACACAGATTGAAAGTTATGGTAAGTACATAACTTCTTTTTTCCTTACCTAGATGACTGATATCTGGTTACTCCAACTCGGAATAGTCTATTTTCTGCCAAAGAGCCTCTTCTGAGTCTCTTTCAAACATTGTGGATCAAGTAAACCCCACAAAGTCCAAGATGGAGACCTTTAAATTACTTGCATTTGTTAATTGTATGCTAAACACTCTTTCCTTTCTGGGCATGTCTTTCCTTAGACAGGATCTTACCTTTACAATGTGTGGTCCTGCATGTCATTCAGACTCCGTCAGTCCTTACCTCACTATGCCTAAAAGCTCTGGAACTCATGGCAGCAATAATATATATGGTTTCAATTGCTAGATTATGCATGAAAATTCTTCAGCTGGTATTAAAAAGTCCATGGCCTCAGTTGACAAAGACCATGTCATAACATAAAAGGGTTTCCAAGTCTTGCAAGACTCACTTGAGGTGGCAGATCCACACACTTAATCTGACTATGGACAGTCCATTCAGAGTCCCCATCCCCTATAGTGGCTACAACCATGGGTGTTTCTGCCATAAGATATGAGGAGTGTTATGAAAGTTAGATGGTCCAGGCAGTATGGTCACAGGCAAAGGCCAGTCTGCACATCAACAGTTTGGAGATGGTGCAGTGTGTATAACTTAAAAGGATTTGCAGATCTTCCTGCCTCTATGTGTTATTGCCATCACACCGACAGTGTGACAATGGTTTGGTTTGGCACATAATCAGAGAGAACTCACTACTCTCCCCTTTGTTGAGAAGAGATGAAGGTATGGGAATGGGCTGTGTTCACAAATTCCTTTCTGATAGTCAACCAAATTAGTAGAGAAGCCAGCTCCCATATGGAGAGACTTAGTCGCTGTTCACTAATGTCATATGACAACCAGTCAGTAACACAGAAACTCTTTCATCCTTGGCGAAGCTTTTCTGTGACTTCCTTGTAGCCCCAATAAATATTGAATACAGTAAGTTCTTTTTTCTTATCAGTCAGCTGTAAAAGTGTCCCAGGATGCCATCATTTAGAAATGGCAACTAGGACTCCTTTATGTTTTCCACTAGTTCCCCTTATTCTTAAACTTATTCAGAAAGCCAAGATGAACAAGTCCAAGGGCCTTCTCAAATCCCCGTATTAAGATTCATCAAGTGTGGTTCCTTCTGCTTTGACCTCGTCTTCTGGTGAAGCCTCTGTATCTGAGGCCGTTCGGTACCCTGCTGTCCTTCCTTTGGACTTTTATTCTGTCCTTATCCTCATATGATTATTCCATTTCCACTAATAGCCAAGGACCATTCATACACTAACAAAATGGTCCACATTCTCACTTCTGCCCAGAGGCCAAATGCTATTAAAATATAGCAATAAAGAGGCACATCTCTCTATGTGGGCCTCTTCCTGAAGTTTGGATCTGATGTTGTCCTTTTCATTCTTCCTTACCAGTGGGTTTGGATCCGATCCTTGCATCCAAGTTGGCCGCATACACTAAACTTCAGGTCCAGCTGTCTACCCATAATGCTCTATTCCATCCTCAACACCTCAGATCTCATTTGCTGCCATTCTGGTTAGACATTTATAGATTCTGCTCTTGAGCTGTAAGTGATTGTTTTTTGAGTCAAAAATCTTTGGATAGTCCTTTTTCTGTTCCTACTATACCCTTTTTCCTCCCTCATAGCTTTCTCTGGTGTTAGGAGTTAGTGTGGTCAGGAGTTAGTGTATATATTTTTCTGTATCTTTACTCTTCTACTTCAGTAGTATCTGTCAAATATCATTGCTTGTATATTTTCCTTACCTTTTAGGTAGTTATAACTTACCATTGCTAGTATTATTTATTGTTTTTTTTTCTTTGGGCTCACTCTTTTGTTGGTCAGCTACAAAAAAAAGCATTTGTTTATAAAGTTGTCTGGTGGATTTCTTTTTTTTAATCTGTAGTCAGCTATGTCTGAGAAACCGACCGAGTTCAAGAAATGCACTTCTTGTGGACATAAGATCCCCAATTTGGATGCCCAGAAGAAGTGCGTTTATTGTTTAGGACCTGACCACCTCCAATCGGCCTGTCTGGTATGCTCTACTTTTAACCCCAGAGCATTAGCCGACAGGGCCTATAAACTAATACTTAGAGGCCGTTTGCCTCCTCGAGTTTCATTGGAGCCATTAGAGAAGATCTGAAAAATCTCGGTTCGAACTGTTTTAGATCCCATATCCGGGAGCCTTCCTTTGGATCCTAAATGCCTATCAGATCCTACAGTTTCGGTTCTGATAGTGATTTCTCCATTTCCTTCTACCTCTTCATCAGATCCCAAGTCCTCAGATCCGAGTTCTTACTCTTCCCACAGGAGCCGTACTCTGGAGTATACCATTAAGCCGGTATCTCCTTCTTTGCCAGGCCAAATTTTCCAGACTCCAAAGAAACACTCTATACCTTCATCCACAGCATCTTCAAGGTCTTCTAAGAGTCTCTTAGAGGTGAATGTGCATAGTATGATGCAGACCTTTCTCAGGGATAAAATCCAGATCTGGGTCCTGCCAGCTCTGTCCCCTTCTGGATCAGTGAGTGCACCTGCAAAGGCCATTCTCTCTCCTTCTCTGATCCGACCAGTGGTTTTGGAGTCCTGGGATAAAAGATCCTTGAGAGATTCAGGGTCGGAATCTGAGGAAAGTACCTTCCTCAACTCTGACGGTGTACGTGACGCATTCTGTTCTGATACCCTTGGATCAGAGCAGGTCTCAGATACGAGAGATTGGTGCCAGGTCCAAGGCATTGGGTTTGGCTCTGATTTTGTCAGATCTTTCTCTTCCTATCAGATCCTTGGCCATGGACAGCTCAGATCTGATTCTTCCCTTGAGGCTCAAATCCAAGGGCGGCCCCAACCTAACTTCTTTAGAGGCTTCGGCTCCGAGGAGGGGGCGAGAGTTTTCCCCAGGTCTTTCAGCCTTCAAAGTGATGGAAAGGGCTTTCTGTCTTCACAGGGAACCATCTTCTCTTGTCTCATATTCTACCCATCTCCCATCTTTGATTCTGAGCTGTAAGCCCATCAGACCTATCCCACAGGGACAACCAGTTCCGGAAAGTCTCCAGACAGTTTCTCTAGAGGAATTTCCCCCCCTCTTTTGATGCCTCTCCCAAACATCCCATGAAGGAAGTTCCTTGTAAGAGGACATGTAAGAGGAAATACATTGACTCGCCCATTGAGTCTCTCACAGAAGACACTGATTTTGATGAGGGAGAGGGATCCCCCAGATCGCCACCTGATGACATTTCCTTCAGAGATATTCTTGAGATCCTCAAATGTGGCACTTTTGGGGATGAGGAAGTAGGCCCTGATGAAGTGGGTGTCTTAGAAGACATAACTCTCCTCATGACATCAAAAGCCCCACTGCTTCAATGTGAGGAAGCAGCCAATTCTGAAGAAGATGGCAACTTCCCAAGCACTGAAATAGTGGGTTCGGAACCAGAGGAAGGAGTCAAGCTCATCCATGCCAAAGCTTCGAGCAGAAGGGTCAGAACTGACCCATCGGTTCGACCCCCCCCAGAGCTGACTGGAGAGTGTTGGCTCTCAGACTCCTCGACAAGCATTGAAGTTGTCTTGAGTCGACGGAGCCGATGGCACTGAAACAGGCCTCAGCTCCAAGAGTTCCACAATCATCTGTTCTACCTCCACCGACTCAGAAGGCTCTGCTCGGCTCGGAGGAGGAGCAGACCAGTAGGCAAGGACATCTTCAGCTCCGAGACTGGTTGGGTCGGAGCCAACAACAATTTGGCTAATACTGGGTTCTGGAGGAGCCTCTGCACCACTCGTTCCACATCCACATCGGAGAGGCTCCTCGAAGAACGAGTCAAAGGGATGGATGAAGCCACCGATTGTAAAACTGGTGATTTCAAAACTTCAGAGACCAGCTCCAATACCAGGGACCGGCTCCGAAAAACTTGCTCGGTGCTCAATTCCGAGGACTGTGGAACCGGTGACTGCACCTTCTCAGCTGATTTCGGAGCAGAAGACTTTGGCTCAGAAGAAGCATTTGAAGATTTAGATCCCTTTGAAGATTTAGAAGTCTGGTCAGCCTTATCAAGAACATCCTGAAAATCAGGTTTCAACAACCCTCTATCCACTAACTTTCTCCTATGTTCTAACAAGACCCTGCTGCTGAACAAATGACAAATGGAGCAGTCCACCTGAAGATGGACTGCACCCAGACAATAAACACAACAAACATATGCATCAGTAATTGACATTTTTTGTCCGCATTTAGGGCATTTCTTAAACCCTGACTACTGTCTCTCTTTCTCCTTATGATCAGCCATAATGTAATTGAAATAGCTATATATCTGTATAGTTCTAAGACACCCACTTCATCAGGGCCTACTTCCTCATCCCCAAAAGTGCCGCATTCTACCTCTGCATCACAGGTCCCCTTAAAGCGTAGATACCCAGAGCCTCAGGTAGCCCATTGGGTGATCCATGTTCTACTGAGACCTCACCAGAATCTCCCGCTGATGAGGTTCCCAGGAAAAAGCTTTGCAAGAGGAGGCATTTAGACTCTCCGCAGGAGTCGTCACATCAGACACTGACTTAGAGGAGTCAGAAGGGTCCCCACGGTCCCTCTCAGAGGATATCTGTTTTGCCTTTATCTCAGAGATCCTAAGACAGAGGTGTGGCTGGCAGTCCGTTAGCCCTACTGATGATGAGTCGGTGCTTCTAAAGGCCTTTGGGTCTCAACCCTCCATCTCCTGGGTGACTCCACCCTTCAATGAATTAATGGATTTAGTTGCTCGAAGGGTGTGAGAGTCTCCTGATACTGTGGAACCTGTCCCTCGGAGGCCCAACAAGTTTATTACCTCGCCACAGGACAAAATGTTTCTTACCAAAGGAGTGCTGGTTGATGCTATGGTGGTGATGGTGGCCACCAAGAAAGAGATGTCTGAAACCTCTTCTACTGTCCATCCTCCTAATAGAGATTCCAGGATTATGGATAGGTATGGGAAACACATTTTTAGTTCAGCGACTTTTGCTATGCGATCGCTCAACTATTTGACACACTTTACCAGACTTCAGAGATCTCCTTAAAGAGCTTGGAGATACTCTACAGAGTACTGCAGCTGAGGGCGTTCCTGATAAGGTGACATCCCAGCTCATTACCCTTAATTCTATAGTTAACTCATCCGTGCGTCTCATTTCTTATGCAGCTGATTGCACGAGTCAGGCAGCGGGTTCAGGAATAGCTCTTTCTTAATACCCCATTTGATGGCTCGTCCCTTTTCGGGCCTAAAGTCAAGGAGACCCTCACTAGGTGTGAACAAGATGGAAAGACTCTATCTCCCATAGGAGTCCATTTTACCACCTCTAGGAAATGTGGTTCCGCAAGTCCCAAGCAGCCTTTCAGGACACACGCAGTGAACCCCCCTCCCCTCCAGGGGCAGAGGAGGGGGCAATAATGGAAGACGCCACCCAGGTGGCAGAGGGGGTCCGCAAAACCAGGGCAACAGGGATCAGTTCCTTGGCAAGCCCTACCAATGCTCCTGAAAGGAGGCCCGACTGTCCTACTCTGAAGGCAGTCGGGGGTCACCTGTCTTTGTATCCAGATGCCTGGCTAAAAATTACAAAAGAATCTTGGGTACAAAGCAGTATTTCCAGAGGATGTGTCATTCCTTTCACAGAACCAACCCCCGTACGAAAGAAAATCCCAGACGTTCCACCCAATCTCAGGGATCAAGCAACCACAGAGATTCAAAGGTTGCTAGAAAAAAGAGTCATCCAGCCAGTCGCAGCAGACCAGATAGGATCCGGAACCTACCCAAGATTCTTTTTAGTTCCAAAGAAAACAGGGGACTGGAGGCCCATCTTAGACCTCAGCAAACTCAACACTTTTGTAAATAAAGAGAAGTTCTGGGCGGTAACGCTTTAGTCAATTCTTCCATTTCTAGGAACGGGCGATTGGATGTGCTCTATAGATGCGTACTACTATATCAAAATGGCCAGACAATCCAGAGATCACTTGCGTTTCCGGCTGGGAGCCAGTCATTATCAGTTCCGAGCACTGCCCTTTGGTCTCACAACAACCTCCAGAGTGTTTACCAAATGCATGGCAGTGGTTAAGGCTCACCTGAGGCATCTAGGATTTCGAGTGTTTCCGTACCTGGATGACTGGCTTCTCACCGCCACCACCAGGCATCAACTAGTTCAATCCAGGGACTTCACTCTAAAACTGTGTTCCCAGTTAGGAATTACTATAAATTTTGACAAGTTTGCGTTGTCACCATAGCAGTGTATTTCCTTTATCGGAGGAGATTTGGACACCACCACCACCGCCATGGTAAAATAGAATAGTCACACTTCGGCAACAGGCATCAGACATTCTGGCACAAAACAAAGTACCAGCCTCTCAAGTTTTAAAACTGCTAGGTACTATGGCAGCAACTCTCATAGCAGTTAATCTAGGGCACATGCACATGAGAATTCTTCAATGGTTACTGTTCACCCAGTGGTCTTACCAACAACTTCCGATGTCATTCTTGGTAATCATTACAGATTCATGCAAAAAGGATCTGCAATGGTGGTTGACCAGCCACCATGTAACAGTAGGTTGCCCATTTGTTCTTCCCCAGCCATCAGCCACGGTGACCTCGGATTCGCTAATAGGGTGGGGGGGCTTTTTCAAGGAAGAACAGCCCAAGGCACCTGGTCAGAGACAGAGTCACAATTGCACATCAGTGATCTGGAGATCACAGTACTTTTGGCGTTGGAGTACTTCCAAGACTCTCTTCATCTGGGAACGATTGCAATTCAGACCGACAACATGTCAGTAGTCTGGTATATCAACAAGCAAGGGGGAACCAAGTCTTATCCCCTATGTTGAGAGGCCCTAAGAGTTTGGCAGTCGGCTGTATCCACCGGGCGCTTTCTGATAGCGACACACATCCCGGGGAAATCCAACGTGATCGCGAACAAACTAAGCAGAGCTATTCTGATGCCGCACGAGTGGTCTCTCAAAAACGAGGTATTGGAAAGGATTTTCCACAGATGGGGCCAGCCTTGCTGCAACCTGTTTGCATCCCCCATGAATGCCAAAGGCAGATGCTATTTTGCCCTAAATCCCCCACCAGGGGAAAACCCAAGGGATTCTCTCATCCATGTTTGACCCCTGGGACTTCTATATGCATTTCCACCCATTCCCTTGATTCAAAAATTTCTGCAGAAAGCCAAAGCCTTGGGATGGACTGTAATTCTGATAGCCCCTTATTGGCCTCGACAGATTTGGTTCTCTTTCCTTCGACTCTACCAGCTAGAGGGACCTTGGATTCTGGACCCAGTTCCAGATCTGCTGACACATTCGTCAGGTGCTCTTCATCCTTCACTTCACTCCCTCAAATTGACAGCTTGGCTGCTCCTATTTCCAACATAGCCAGGTCCCACAATCTTTCCTCAGAAGTGCAGCATATCCTTGTATCTTCACAGAAGTCTTCAACCAGAAAGTTATACGTCAGCAAGTGGAAGCGGTTTGCTTTGTGGGCTTCTCAAAATAATATTGACCCGTACATCGCCCCAGTTGCTACCATATTAGAGTTCTTGACTAAACTTTTTAATGAAGGTGCTGCGGCAGCTACCATACGTGTTCAATTGGCTGCAATTTCAAATTTTCATCTCGGATTGGAATGCTCAAATATTATGTCGCACAGGTTATGTAGAGGCTTCTTAGACCACCAGTTAGACAATCTTTCACTCCCTGGAACTTAAACTTTGTTCTGTCTAGGATTTTTCTTCCTCCATTTGAGCTTGCATCTTCCTGCCAACTAAAATTCCTGTCTTGGAAAACCATTTTCTTGGTGGAAATTACATCAGCACGCAGGGTGTCTGAACTACAGGCTTTATCTATTAAACCTCCATACTTGATTTTTCACCCTGATAGTGTTGTTCCGGACTAATCCATCCTTCCTTCCAAAAGTTTGTTCAGAGGCTAATTTAAATCAAACAATTGAACTTCCAACCTTTTTCAGTAACCATTCCAACAAGTTGGAGTATATGTTGCATAAACTTGATGTACACAGACAACTCAAATTTTGTTTAGCTAAAACCAAAGAATTTAGGAAATCAGAACAACTTTTTGACTCTCTTTCTGATACCAAGAAAGGGCAACCGGTATCAAAAGTCACTCTGTCCAGATGGTTAACAGATTGTATAAAATTCACATATTTTTCTGTGAATCAACCACTAGAACATAAAGTGAAGGCGCACTCCACAAGGGCTGTTTGTACTTCTTCAGCGTACGTGGCTAGACTGCCGTTAGACACAATATGTGCAGCTGCCATTTGGTCAAAGCCACATACCTTCATTACACATTACAAAGTAGACAAGACCTCCAGGGACAGGGCTTCCTTTGGTTCCACTGTCCTCAGGAGTATACTCCCGTGAGCCACCCAGGATAAATGGTGCTTGGGACGCTACCCATTTGTAAGAATGAACGGCGAGATTGAACAACTTCACATAAAGAAGTTATGTACTTACCATAACGTTCCATGTGAGTTGTTCATCTTGCCTTCATTCTTACATTCCCTCCCGCCTACCCCCTCCAGGCTTGTCGAAGAAGAAGTAAGAGATTTGGAGTCTGGTGGGTCTTTGTATAGGATTTCTTACTCCGTCTGGAGTTACACTCATATTACTTATGTTGTATATATTGGGATCAGCAAACTAGATCTGAGGTGAGGCAGAGAGCATCATGGGACAGGGACTTGGCCTTGAGCTACTCGAAAACCTCGAGCTTGTGAAAGCGGCTGACTCGGAGCCGAGGGATCGGCTCTGAACCCATTTGTAAGAATGAAGATGAGATGAACAACTCACATGAAACGCTATGGTAAGTACATAACTTCTTTTTCCTACTCTGAGATCGCACTACAGTGAGGAAAGGGCAAATATTCCAATCTTCACTGTACTGTGATCCCAAAATACCACTTTCGAATTTCTGATTATTCGCTCATGTGAGAATTTGAGACATTGCGTTTTCGTCGTTCTAAAGTAGACCCCGAATTTCCATGCTGGAAACAAATCTTTTTCTCTGTCTTTTTCCAGATTGTGTAAGGCCTTCATGAAAGGCATTTTTCCTCCTCCAACCCCTGATAAAGGACCCTTCTCCTCCTTGGGAACTTATTGCGGTCCTTCAAGATTTAACTCAGAAGCCCTTTGAATCAGCAGACAAATGTGATTTGAGGTATCCTTCTTGAAAATCAACTTTCTTAGTAGCTATCACTTCAGCTAAAAGAATTTATGAGCTCCAGGCCTTAGCAGCAAATCCTCCATATGTTATTTTCCATAACGACAGGGTGTCTCTGCGGACTAACCCTTCCTTTCTTCCTACGGTGTTATCTGAAAATATCATCAGTCATTGCATACAATTACCAGTGTTTTTAAAAAATTTTACAAATAAAGGGGAATACATGCTTCATCTCTTTGATGTGCACAGACAACTAAGTTTTTATCTTCACAGAACAAAACAGCTCAGGAAGTGTGATCAACTTTTTGTATCCTTTTCCCTAAATCACTTGAGTCAGGTAGTATCTAAGGTAACTCTAGCTAAGTGGATTACTGATTACATTTCATTGATTTATTCTCAGAAAGGACTAACTTTACCACAACCTCCTCAAGCTCATTTTACTCAATCTATGGCTACTTCATCTGTTTTTGGTCAAGGACCTCCATTGATGACATTTGTGCTACAGCTACTTGATCAAAGACTCATACCTTTGTTACACATTACAAATTGGGCATCATTTCTGTAAGCAGAGCTTCTTTTGGTTTGATAGTGCAGGTCCTTCCATGAGGGCCTCCCAAGGGTTATGTAGCTGGGGACTCTGTCCCATTGGTAGGGTAGAATGAAAAAGACATAAGCTTTATTAGTTATGTACTCACCATAATTTGGCATCTGTGTTGTCCATTTTCATTCTTCCTCACCTTCCCTCCCATGCTTCTCCTGTCCTTGTCACTCCTGGATGTACTTGTTAGACAGTATTGGAACTATTCATTTCCTGGTTTGAGCCCAGTCTTTCTTCTGTCTATGTCTGTCTCTGCTATAAAATGGGAGATTAGGCAGAAAACTTGACCTTAAAGTGTTAGGGATGGAATACAGCAATATGAGTAGAGAGGAGCTCAAGAGTTGGATCCAAAGTCTAGGGTATGCGGCCAAGTCGGATCCAAGGATCAGATCTGAATCCATTGGTGAGGAAGAATGAAAATGGACAACACAGATGTCAAGTTATTATTGCTCCAGTGCCAGTAAATTTAGTGTGTCACAGATCTTTTTTTACTAAAATAAACTATTTCCTGTATTAAGGTGCTTGTAGCAGCAATTTCAGTTTTTGACACTATCTCACTGGCCTCTTTGAAAGTTTGCAAGGCTTTCCATAGAAGAAGTTTCCTTATTAGACCTCTTGTAAAGAACTGTATTCCTCCTTCAGACTTGTACTTCGTTTTAGAGAAGATGACTTTTCTACCTTTTGAATCAGTGGCCACTGCATACCTTAAAGTTTGTGTCCTGGAAAACTCTCTATTTCTGGTGGCCATTAACTTCCACCAGAAGAGTTTCTCAATTACACACTTTATGTGACAGTCCTCCATACATGGTATTTCATAAAAATAAGGTCTGGAAACAAATCATTTATTGCCAAAGTAGTCACTGAGGCAACTATCTTGCTTGCCTTATTTTCAGCTTCTTTTCAAATTATTCATACACATGTGCATACTTGTTACATATCTATTGCAAATAATTCACAATTGGTCAAATACTTCTCTAAAAAGAAACTGTTTACCAAAGTCTGTCAAATGACTTTGTCCAGGTGGTTGACTAACTGTATTAACGTCATTGAAAAATGCAATAAACTATTGCCTTCACTGCTTAGAGCTCAGTGGGCCAGAGTGGTGGCTTCACTCTTCCAGGGTGGGAGTTAATTCTCAAATCTTTTTCAGAAATGCATCAATGGATGAAGTGTTTGGCACCAGGTACATGGGCTTCACTGAATACTTTTGCAAGACACTACTACTTCCTTCAGGGTCACAGTGATTAGGTGAATGTTCCAATTAGGGTGACCATACAGGAGGAGAGGAAAAACTTGGGACTCTGTCTTTAGGGTTTGACAATGATGGACCTCCTTGTCTTAGATGCAAGCATTCTGTATGTCTTTAGGGCTTGACAATGATGGACCTCCTTGTCTTAGATGCAAACATTCTGTACACTTACACTCTGTCTTGATAAGTTGTCCATCCTTATCAGCATACCCACCCAAGTTGTCCATCCTTATCAGCATACCCACCCTCCTTATCTTGCCTCATTTCACTATTGCAGTATTGCTTAGTAATGGGAAGTATCTTACCAAGAATACTTACATGTAGCCAATTTACAAAAGCTTGGGCTCATTCCTCCCTAGCCATATGTCCAGCCTGTGACCTATGCAAGAGGCTACATGTTGTTACATAAGGGATGCACAGACATGAAGTTAATTTGAATTTCCTTACCACTAGCCCATAAAGGTAGTCTACCAGTTTTCATTCTTTATGGGCAGGTAAGTATCGCCATTGAGAACTCTTTCTGTTTCATTTACTTTTTGACTAAAATCATTCAATTTCATGTCAGCTAAGAGAGAGAAATGCAACTGTGGCCAGCAGGCACCCTATAAAGATAGGCACACTAAGTGCTTATTCTATTTAGACCCAAAATGTAATTTTAGGGAGTGTTTTTTATATAAATCTTTCATTCCTAAAACAATGAGAAGTTGTCTAGCATCTCTAAATATCTAACTTGAAAACCAAAGGCTTACAGAACTAGTATGAGGAAGGATTGCCTCTGAGTCATCTCTCTCAAAAGTCCCATAGCAATCATATAAGAAAATTAAGTAGCATAACCAGTCTGAGGTTTCTGCTTTGTAGTCTGACTCAGACATCTCTCTTCAGGCACATGATGAGCCTGCAGACCATTTAACTTTTCTTTCTGCTGCTTTTGCTGTCGAGACCCCTCTGGAGGCTGACAAGGTGCAGCTTTTGGGTGCATCCCAACTGACTGATTAGACAGCTGGCAAGACTGCAAAGGGGGAACCCCAGCTGGTGATTTCTGAGGGACCAGATAGCATACCACAGATTCTCATTGAAGAGAGCATCTTGGGTACCCTTATAGAGGTACATCAGGAGTCTGCTTCTCTTCTCCATCTAGCTCTTCTTCTAAAAAGAAAAAGCAGAAGACTACACATCTCTGACCTCCTTTTACTCCGTTTCCCTGTGACCCAAAACAGGAGTGATACAATTTTTTTCCCCCAAGGGCTCTTTAAAACCCTTATGTCTTTGAAGCCTCCACAATTCTTTTCTACTCCTCTTACCTCTCAGAAAAAGACAGATAATTCCTCAGAAGATGCAGAGTCTTCAGATTCAAATGTGGACTCCTTAGGTTATTCTTCTAAGATTCTCTCTTTTGGAAGAATCATTTCACTATTTTGAAAATGATGCAATGCTTCTACTGGGAAAGAAAAAAGTTTCTGGTATAAGAAAAAAAAAATGTGATGTTGTCAGTCTCACCTTTATTCTCAGGGTCCCTATTATTTTAGCAAACGTAGTGAATTGCTTATGCTGTTTAGTCGAACGTCATTACGAAAAATGGCAAAATACCGAAAACACGGAACAGCAATTTTTTTCCTAGGGAAAAAAAATCACTGGGCCGTTTTTGGGACTTTGCCATTTCCTCCACTGTGGTGCGATCTCGAAGTTGGTATATTTTAGTAGGGGGGGTGTGGAGGGTGAAGCCCCCCACTTTATTATGTGTTTTTTTTTACAGTTCAGCAATTTTTTTCCCTGGGAAAAAATCACTGATCTGTGTGTTCGACATTTTGGGTTTTTGGGGATTGTTGATTATATAGCATTCACAATTCAGTGCATTCGTTTATACAATATAGACTGTATTCTCACTGATGGGTCGGATCCGATCCATCGGATCCATCTCTGCCATTGCAAAAGCTTGAGGCCTTCAGCTAAGCTCGTGAGGATTTTTTCCTACCCATAATGCAACTCCCTAGCTACCCCAGATCTCATTTGCCATGCAGCAAAGGAGGTTCCAAAGCTAGCTCTGGGCTAAGTGCTTTCTATAGTTATTCACGTATTTATATCTCTTCTATTTGTTATAGCTAGTTTTACTGTTAGTTAGTTGTTTCTATTAGTCTATTATTCAGTGTAAAGTTCCTTACCCTATTTTCTGTCTCCTTTTTTAGTGTGAGTGTCCCCTTCCCTGTTATCATCTGTTTAAGTTAGAGGTTGTACATCTCCCCCTGTTTCTCCTTTTAAACATTTGTTTTAGTTAGAGGATGACTTTAAAAAAAAAAAGAAAACAGTTTTTCTTGTTCCTATCTCCACTGTTTCTCCCCCTTTTGGCATGCTTGGGTGTGTGTACCTGTGTATTTCCTTGTTTGATAGGTCACTATGTCACAAAAACAAAAAGGAAAACCTCTTTGTTTCAAACAAATGTGAAAAATGTGGAAAGAAGATGCCTCTCAGTGATACACACACTTTGTGTGTATATTGCTGGAGGCCTCTTCATCTTCAAGAGCTGTGCTCCATATGCCACAACTTCAATCAAAGAGTGCTTATGGAACACAAAAACAAACTTATCTTGAAGGGACTACTAAAAACCCCTTTTTCTGAGGCAATCTCACCGGAGTCCTGTTCAAAATCTGAGAAGTCCTTGAAACATGCATCTTCTGCTTCAAAATCCTCCACGGAACCGAGCCAAAAAACTCCTAGACTGTCTCCTCCAACAGAACCCTCAGAGCAGATAGTCATTGCTGGATCCAAGACTGTTTTGGAGCCATTAGAACCCTCGTCTCTGACGTCTTCAGCGCCTACAGAACTAAGATACCAAAGTCGTTCACCTTCGTTGGAATCAGTAACGTCTAGGCTCCCATCTCCCCTTTTGACTAAGTCTAGGTCTCCTACACTATCTACTCGATCCACCAGGAGTTTGTCTGTTGAAGATGTGGATAGAGTTGTGCAGAGGCTGCTAAAGACACTTGCCCTGGCCAAACTATTATTGGATGCAAACCCAAAGGAGTCAGATCAGACACAGTGCTCCCCTTCGGTACCTGTTCCTCCTCTGATCCATCCCCTTGGTTTCAGATCTGGAAGAATCCAATGTCCAGCTTGTGTCTGTATCGGCTTCAGGACCCTCAGCTTCCTCAGATCCGATATCTGCCCTATGCGTTTCCCTCCAGTCAGAGGAGGATACCTCTAGGAGTCGACTCTCTGCAATCGGGTCCTTGGACTCAGTTCAGATCTCTTCAGATCCGACCCTGCCTCCGGGGTCTTTGGAGCTGGTGAGTTTGGCTCCTACCTCTGCTTTGGAGGTTCTGTGTCCTGCACTGGAGATGCCATCGGGTCCGACAACTTTTTTGTCGGATCCAGGGAGTTCTTCTGAGCAGGGGTGGACTGCATTCAAGGTTATGAGGAGGGTTTTGACACCATCCCAGTCTAAGACACAGCCTTTATCAGATCTTCCCCCCAGTTCTGGACAAGTGTCTTTGTCCTCTGACATATCCCCTACACAGGATTGCAGATAGGCCAGGCCTCAGGATGTCCAGCAAGGGATTCCCCCCTCTTCTGAAACCTCCCAAGATTACCTCACTGCGGAGGTCCCTCGGAAGAAGACCTGCAAGAGGAAGCATCTTGACTCCCCGGAGGAGTCTATCACATCAGATAATGACCTTAATGATGCAGAAGGGTCCCCATGGTCACCTCCTGAATAAGTCTCCTTTGGATACATCCTCAAAATCTTAAATCAGAGAGGTGGCTGGCAGTCCACATCCCCTTCAGCTGAGGAGTTGATTTGCCTGAAGGCTTTTGAGTCTTGCCCTCCAACCTCTTGGGTGACCCCTCCTTCTAATGAGGTTATGGATTTAATCTCTCAGAAGACTTGGGAGACCCCAGATTCCACAGAGCCTACTCTTAGGAGGCCAAATAAATACATTACTGCCCCAAAAGACAAGGCATTTTTAACTAAAGGTGTAGCAGTTGAAGCCATGGTCATGGCGGCCACCACTAAAAAGGAGCTAATTGAGACCAGCTCCTTTATCCATCCTATGAATAAGGATTCTAGGACCATGGATAGGTATGGGAAGCTTGTCTTTTCATCAGCGGCTTTTGCCTTTTGGTCTCTAAACTACTTTACCCATTTTACCAGATTACAGAGGGATCTGTTAAAGGAACTTACAGACTCCCTCCCTCAATGTAGTTGATGCAGTAGCAGATAAAGTCAATGCTCAGCTCGCCACCCTCAATTCAGTTGTAAACTCTTCCATGAGGCTCATATCTTATGCAGCAGAGGGACGAGTAGCGCTGCAGGTTCAGGTATTGCTCTTAGGAGGCAGGCCTGAATGTGGCTTTGTGATTTCACACAGCCCTTCAAGTCTTCCTTCGTTAATGCCCCTTTTGATGGCTCTTCCCTTTTTGGGCCTAAAGTAAAAGAAACGCTCACCAGGTGTGAACAGGAGGATAAAACCTTGTCTGCCATTGGAGTACATTTTGCCACTCCTACCAGACCCTTTCCCAAAGGTCAGAAAGTTAGTGGCAAGATGTCATTCAGAAAAACTTGGAGATCTTTCCAAGACACATAAGGTGAAAGTTCCCCCAGGTGCAGCGGGGGAAACAATAATGGAGTATGCCACCCACGCAGCAGGGGAGGTCCACAAAATCAGGGCTCCAGATAATCTTTCTTTGCTGGCCCTTTCAGCACTCCTGAAGGAGTGCCCAATTGCTCACTTCTGGAGGCACTCTGGGGGGCAATGTCTCTGCACCGAGAAACTTGGCAAAAGATAACAGACAAATGGGTACAGAACATAAAATCCAGGGGATATGTCATTCCCTTCTCCTACCCCGTTCTGGTAAACAAATCAGTTCCAGACATTCCACCCAGTCAAAAGGAACAAGCAGCCTTAGAAATTCAAAAGTTGCTAAGAAAAATAGTCATACAAGAAGTCCCGGCAGATCAGAGAGGATCAGGAAGTTACTCAAGATTCTTTTAGTTCCAAAGAAAACAGGTGACTGGAGACCCATCTTGGATCTCAGCAATTTGAACAAATCTGTCAGAAAGACCAAGTTCCGGATAGTAACACTGCAGTCGATACTTTCATTTCTGGAAAAAGACAATTGGATGTGCTCTATAGACCTTCAGGATGTGTAGTACCACATTCGGATGGACAGGCAATCTAGAAGGTACTTACACTTCTGGCTAGGCGCCAGTAATTTGCAGTTTTTTAGCTGTGCCCTTTGGTCTCACTACAGCCCCCAGAGTGTTCACCAAGTGTATGGCAGTAGTGACGGCTCACCTGAGGCGCAGAGGATTCAGCGTGTTTCCATATCTGGACAACTGGCTCATCACCATCCTGACCAGGCATCTTCTGGTACAAACTAGGGACTAAACCTACAGCTCTGTTCCTCCCTAGGGATTACCATAAATTACAAAAAATCTGCTCTACAGCCATGACAGTCCTTTGTTTTCATAGGACTGCAAATAGACACAACAAATATGACAGCAAAACTTCCTCAAGACAGAGTACATGACCTTCAACATTATGTAAGTATACTGATCAGGAAGAAACAAGCTTCTGCCAAACTAGTTCTCTAAGTTCTAGGAAAAAATGGCAGCTTCAGTTGTTCTAATTCCTCTAGCTTGGCTTCACATGAGAATCCTTCAGTGGTTACTTTCAACACAATGGTCAGGCTTAGATCTTCCAATGACACACAAGCTTGTGATAACCGATTCATACAAAAAGGACCTACAGTGGTGGATTCATTCTCCTCTGGTATCTCAAGGCCGCCACTTTATTCTCCCTCAACCCCAAGCCATGGTGACCATGGATGCTTCCCAGATTGGGGGGGTGCATTATCTGGGGAAGACAGTTCAAGGTACCTGGCAAGAACGTGAAGCACACTTGCACATAAACATCCTAGAGATGAGGGCGGTGCTTTTAGCGTTGCACGCATTTTAAGACATTCTCCCTCTAGGAATGATAGCAATACATTCAGACAATATGTCAGTAGTCTGGTACATAAACAAACTAGGAGGAACCGGATCTTACCCCCTTTGTTGAGGGTCTGGCAATGGGCAACGAACTCCAATCACTGTCTCATAGCAACGTACATCCTGGGAAAGTCCAATGTAATTGCAGACAAACTGAGCAGAGCCATTTTATGGCCGCATGAGTGGTCCCTCAGTCAGAAAGTTGCGGAAGTCATTGTCCAAAAATGGGGCCAGCATTGCTGTGATCTCTTTGCTTCACCCATTAGTGCCAAATGCAGCAGCTACTTTGCTCTGATCCCTCCTGCGGGGGTGTCATCAAGGAATGCACTTGCTCATGATTGGCCCTCGAGACTCCTTTATGCTTTTCCACCAATACCGCTAATCCCCAAAGTCTTACAGAAAGCAAGTTCATTGGAGACCACAATAATCCTAATTGCCCCCTATTGGCCTCCCCAAATCTGTTTTCCCTTTCTTTGGCTTCATGTACGGGAGGGACCATGGATATGGGACCCTACTCCAGATCTGCTGACTCACCCATCAGGAATGGTTCATCCCAATCTAAACAGTCTCAGACTAACAGCTTGGCTGCTCCAGTTCCCCTGATCACTAGGTTTCCTCTCCTCTCCCCTCCCCTCCCTCTCATGTCCAGTTAAACACATTTTGTTATTTTCCCATAAAACATCTACATGAAAATTATACAAAAGTAAATGGAAGAGATTTCTAGCATAGACCAACATTAATCAGAAAGATCCCTTTACTGCCCCCATACATTTTATTCTAGAATTTTTGGCAAAGCTTTTCAATGAAGGAGCCACTGCAGCTACTATTGGGGTTCAGCTGGCAGCAATTTCATATTTTCATATAGGAGAAAATGGTTCTGGAATCATGCCAAACAGACTTTGTAAAGCATTTCTAAAAGGAACTACAATGATATGACTTCCATACAAAAACCCAACACCGCCTTGGGATTTGAATTTCGTGTTGTCAAAGATTATCTCCCCTCCCTTTGAATCGTCTGCTACTTGTGAATTAAAGTATCTCTCATGGAAAATGCTTCTCTTAGTAGCTATTACTTCAGCAAGGAGAGTTTTGGGGTTACAAGCCCTGTCTGCCTAACCTCCATACCTAATTTTTCAAAAGGGCAGAGTTTCTTTACGCACTAACCCATTTTTTTACCTAAGGTTGTGTTGGAAATTAACCTCAGTCAGTCTATTGAGTTACCAGTTTTCTTCCCAAATTTTCAAAATAAAGGGGAATATTCTGCATCTTTTGGACGTTCACAAGACAGTTACATTTCTACTTGCACAGGACTTCAGAAGTCAGAAAGTCACATCAACTTTTTATTTCTTATTCTGATGTCAAGAAAGGCCAACCAGTCTCCAAGGTAAGACTATTTCTAACCCTGTTAAAGCTCATTCCACCAGGTCAGTTTCCACTTCTGCAGCTTATCAAGCTATATTACCTTTGGATAACATCTATGCTGCAGCGACATGGGCAAAACTACATACCTTTATTACTCATTACAAATTGGATTTGGCCTCTAGGAGTTTAGGATCCTTTGGTTCTATGGTTCTGAGGAATATTCTTCCATTAGCCACCCAAGAATCAGGTAGATAGGGACGCGGTCCCACCTGTGAGAATAAAGGCGAGATTGACAACATCACATAAAGAAGTTATGTACTTAACATAATGCTCCATGTGTGTTGTCCATCTCGACCTTTATTCTCACAACCCACCCACCATGCCCCCTGCCTATACTCCTGGGGGAGACCAGTAGTTCTAATTGGATTTTTATAGGACTCTATAGCCTCAGAAATAATGTGTGGTTTGATTTTTATTTACATATACATACGTACACATATATGTATATGTGTGTGTGTATGAGCTTCTGGTGTTGCGGTGTGTGAATGGATAGGTGTAAGTTCAGGTATGTATGTATGAGTGTGTTGGTTAGGGGCATTAGTGTATGTTAGTGTGTGTTTTGGCTGTGATGTGTGTGTGCAAGGGGCTGTGAAATGTGTGGGTTTGAGTTACCTTTGTGTGTGTGATTGTGCAATCTCGGAGTTAGTATATATAAGTAGGGGGGTGGGTGCAGGGGGGGCCTACCCCCCTGCTTGTCTGTAGTGTAGGACTGTAGGTTTGATTGTGGGGGGAGATTGTGTGCATCTGTATGTGTGTGGTGTATTTGCAGTGTAGGCTCGCGATTTTAAATTTCGCGGTTATGAGGTTTCGGGATTACAAGCTTTCGGCTATAGAATTTCGAAATACTGAAATTCGGGATTTCAGTATTTTGGGGTTCTATAGTGAACCCATATATATATATATATATATATATATATATATATATATATATATATATATATATATATATATATATATATATGTCTACTTCAGAAGACTGACAAACCAAAAGACTGAATCTCAAAATCGCAAAAGACTGAAAATTCAAAATACTGAACACATTTTTAATGCAGGGGCAAGCCCCCCCTGCACTCCGCATGTGGGGAGCTGCACCCCCCACAACTGCTGCTAATGATATATACCAACTCCAAGATGGCACCACAGTGGAGAATGTGCAAATTCCATCATTCAGTAATTTGAATTTTTCAGTCTTTTGGGATTCGGTCTTTTGGTTTGTTAGTCTTCTGAAGTAGACCCATGACTGCTCTAGGGCAAACAAGATTTGAGGTAGCTAGGGAGTTGCATTATGGGTAGGGAAAAATGACCATGAGCTTAGCTGAAGGCCTCAAGCTTTTGCAATGGCTGAGATGGATCTGACCCACCAGTGAGAATAAAGGTTGACATGGGCAACACACATGGAATGTTATGGTAAGTACATAGCTTCTTTTTATGTCTTATTAAAAATTAATGTCCCAAAGTCTGTAGCTTTTCTTCTTGAGTTAGATGCTTTATAAGACACCTTCTCTTATGTATCCATGACACTTGAGTCACAGCCACCTGCACCAAAAAAATGATAGGTTTTAAAAAGTCCCAGACTCACATACATATTTGTACAAGAATCCTTCCTCAGACTCTGCTGTGATTTCAGTGAAATCCGACAATGCCTCTAAGCTCCTACTATCTACAAATGCTGTGCCAAATGAAAAGGACAGTAGGGCTATGATTAGGTATAGGAAAAGATGTCACCTCTGCAGCTCTTTCTTTTCATGTCATAAATTACCAGACCCATATGACTAGATACTTGTCTATTTTTTATATAATGAATAAGGTAGTTTCTGATATTCCTGACTCTGATAATAAAACTACATTGCAGACTATGTTCAGTTCAGCTACACATGTAGCAGGACATTCAATAATGTGTGGCTGTGATGCTGCAGATGCCTCTTCCAGGGCAACAGCTACTGGTTCTGTTTTGCAGAGGTACTCTTGGCTAACCTTTTAGATATCCCTTTGGACAGAGACAACCTTAGTGGACTAACCCCTGCTGAAATATTTCAGAAATTACAAGAAAGTGGGAAATTATACAAGATTTTGAACAACTTTTCCTCCCTCCAGTACCAAAGTTCAAGAGGAATTACCCCCTAAAAGGCAAAAGTCACAATGAAAAGAGAAGAAATTTATTAAGGAGAAAGTGGCTGGATAAATCTAAGGCCGACTTCAAAGCCCAAAGGATCTTTTTTGACAAAAGATCCAGTCTGTGTCTACTCTCCCCCATCATGCCCATCTTCGTTTCACCACAAAAAACTCTTTCCATCCTTTCCGGAAAACTTTCCTAGTTCTTTCATCTTTGGAGCATGATAACATCGAGGTACTGAACATCATCCAAAATGAGTGCAAACCTTCTTGGTGACTCCCCACAATTCCAACAAGAATACCCACTGTATTTCCAAACCAACAACACCTGTTTTTTTCCAGTCTTATTAGAATTGTTTCATAAGGGGACCATAGAATCAATCCATCTTCACCAAAAGGGACAGGGGTTTTATTTTAGGTTATTCCTTGTACCTAGAGAAGAGGAAGCATGGATACTAATTTTGGACTTACCCATTATAAACTCTTTTCCTAAATATCACAAAATTCAGTATGTTGTCTCTGCAAAGCTTACTTCTTATGATCATTCCAAAAGCCTATCTGGTTCAATTTCTCAGAGCTACTCTTGTTTTGGCTACTTAAACTGAGAGTTACAGAGACTCTACTGCATCTAAAGCCTTCTTCTATTAAAATAATGAAAATAAGTGTAATTTTGCATTTCTGCCAATTATTTTTCACTGTGTTTGATAAGTATGGAGTATTAATTGCATTTCTTGCAGTTTATTAGAGTTTTAAAGCTGAATTGTTTCCACTGCTGTTGTAGTACCTAATTACATTGTGTCTAATAGTTTTATAGGATAGTAGTATTTAGAGTGCATGGTTTCCCAGCACCTGAGTTCTAAAACCAACATTTTACATTAAGATGGTTTTCTGACTACACTCTTGTGACATAATTTTGCTGTAGCAGCCTGAGTTGGGGGCTGCTGGCTGAAAGCTTATTGTGTGTTTTCCTGATTGGTCTGTAGGCCTTGCTGTTTTAAAACTTGTTTTTCTGATTCTGTATAAGTTCAGCATTTGTGTGGGTTTGTGATCAGTTCCTCAGAGCTGCTCTTGGTTTGGCTACTTCATTTGAGAGATACAGAGAATCTGCTGCATCTAAAGCCATATGTTGCTAAAGGAACAAATGTAGGTATCATTTTGCACGTCTGCTGATTATTTTTCTGTATTTCATAAGAATTCTGTATTAACTCATTATATCCGAGTGACACCTCCAGGTGCATCTGCAGTTAACACCTACTGACATCTCTAGGCATCAAATATTGCATGTTTATATTTGCATCAATAATTTTAAAACCATGCTATGTACAAGGCTTTAAAATATGTCATCTTAAAGCTTACACAATGGCAAACTGCATTAATATTTGACCTCTGTTTAGTGCAGGTAAATAGATATTCACTGTTGTTTTTATGATATTAATTTATATAGATATAAGTTTCACATTTTTCTAAATATCTTAACAACCAAGTAACACAGGCAGATCTCTTTAGCCTCATATGAAAGCTTTCAGCTAGATGAATAAAATGCTGCTGACAGTATTTGTGTAATTTGAGTGGTTGCTGCGATATTTTAAGTTGTTTACAAAATATTATAAATGTAATAGTTACTGTGTTTACTGTGACTTATAAAATTCGGTTTAAGACCTAGGACCTAAAGAATACTACCACTATAAAATACTTTGTGCTGAAGATTTTGCCATTTATACTTATTTCATAACCCCTATGGTTCCAGAGATATGAACATTTTTTTTGAAACGTGAGGACATAATTTGATTCTGTCAAAGGGCTTAGGCTCCGCCCATTGGAAATTACAGTGCAAACTTCCAGAGCTTCATTGGAGTGAATGAGTTAATTGTTACATTTCTCACACTTTAGTAGAATTTCAAAGCTATACTGTTTCCACTGCTGCTGTACTAGTTAATTACATTGTGTCTGCTAGTTTTACAGGACAGTAGTATCTAGATTGTGTGGTTTCCCAGCACTTGAACTCTGAAACCAGCATATTTTCATTACTAGGGTTTTCTGACTACACTCTTGGGGCAGATGTGTGCTGTAGAATACCTGTCTGAGTTGGGGGCTGCTGGCTTATTGTCTGCTTTCTTGATTGGTCTACAGGCTTTGCTATTGTAAAACTTGTTTTTCTGATTCTGTACAAGCCCATTGTTTGCACTAAGCTGCTCTCCAAGCAGCAGTGGTTAGGTTAGCAGTGACCTCTATAGGTGCAAACAGTTTCAAGTTAAAATTTCCCTTAGAATAACTATCTCTGCAACCTTCTCCAGTTCCCCAGCTGCTCTAGAAGCATATGAGTTGCATGCAGAGCAGCCTCGCCTTATTTGATAGTTACAGCTCACACTGAGTATAGCACCCATTCTTCGTTCATGTGCTAACATATCAGTCCAGTTAAATCACTCCACTCTTCTCCCTGATTAAACCCATAGTAAAAAAAAACTTTAACTATGAATAGGCACTTTTCTGCTGTCTCATTGGCCAGCCTGGTGGACATGGGGATCCTTAGGGAGTGTAGCAGTTGTTTCATGTATACTGACTACCACATAATCCTGAAACAAACAAAACACCGTATGTGAGAGATGTAGTTGCACTATGAAAATTGAGACATGACTCTCACATGCTGACAGATCAAATGACAAACACATTGTCAGCACATACACACCTTCAAAGCACATACACATCATTTCCCAAACAGGATAGGGTCTTGTCACATAAACCCACATATGCAGAGGTACTCAAAAGTAACTTACCAGAACCTCAGAGGCCTCTCGTGCACTGCCCTCAGAAACCACATGCAAACAAAACCAAGTCAACACCAACCATTACGCATAAAAATACACATCAGAGTTTCTCCACAAGCAAGCCCGTAAGGTGAAACACCACACATTCAAACATCTTGGTTATAGGAGACTCCATCATCAGACGCACAGATGCCACCCTCACCAGTTGGGATAAAGAGAGGGTTGCAGTCAGTTGCTGTCAGGGGCCAGGATTCACCAGATCATGCAGGCACTAAGGTCACTCAACCACAAGTACTATTATCACTCGTTCATAGTACATGTGGGTGTGAATGATCTGAGAAATACCTCCCTGGACTATATGAAGAGAGACATGATGGACCACTCCGAATACATGTCTTAGGCTGGTATGAGCCTCACATTGAGCAGAATTCTAACTTTGGCAAGAATGATACCACAATACAAACAGAAAATGACTGACTTCAAAAATTGGCTTAGCTACTGGTGTCATTCCAAGGGGATCCAGTATTTGTCAGCCTGAGATGACATGATCGACAGACACACTGCTTTGCCAGAAATCGTCTATACCTGTCACCTCTAGGTTTTTGAATACTGGCCAAGGCATTAGCCACCCCCATACTGTCTTTTTTAAGTAGTGCCAAACCAACATACCGACCAGATTAACACATTCTTGTAATGCCAAGCTGAAGTTCTTACCACTCACTGCTAGGAGTCTTAATAAGAAACTGCACTTCATGGAATCTCTCCTCACCCTGGAGAATGCTGACATCTGTGCAGTTACAGAGATGCAGTTCAAAGCTGCAGAAAGCACTCCAACAGTGCAAGGCTGCAGTGCCTATCACACATTCAAACCACCCTCTGAAAAGGAAAAAATGAAAGGAGGAGGTGTTTTCATTTTCATAAAAGACAATCACACCTCTAGATTGGTCAAGCAGGATGACTCGCATGTCCAGCTGACCATAGTCAAAATCCCCGACCATATCATCGCTAGCTACAGGTCCCCTATCATGAACCACGAAAAACACTCAGCATACTTGAAGTTTCTAAAATCACTTATCATTCAGCCCAACACACTACTCATGGGTGATTTTAACTGCCCCTCTATAAACTGGAAAACATACATGACCACTACATGCAGGCTCAGAGATTCCTCAACTTTGTCAATCCAAACATGTATGGAACAGCTGGTCTGCACTCCCACTAGAGGCTCAAATATCCTTACTATTGTACTCACAAACATGGGGGAGTGTTCCACACCCCCCCCACCCCCATGTAATGTTCTCACTGGTAAGATCGGATCATAAATTGATCATCTTTGAAATAAATGTGTCAGTAGAAACACCAGCAAACCCTAAAACTCTAAAGAAATTTTCCAAGGCAGATTACATTCTATTATGTGATAACATAGGTAATTTTAAAGCTCCTGTTAACCCCCAAAACATGAAGGCCCATGCAAAAATATACACAAATGCCCTATACAACCACTTAAACAACTGCATAGAAATGACAGTACCTGACTGAACCAAACCCAGGTCTAGCTGGAAAATCAAGTCACCTTGGTGGACCCCTGGAATAAATAGACTATACAACAGAAGAAAGAAATTCCTGTCTAGAAGTAAATGGGATGGTGCCCAGCAGAGAAAAAAATTGATCATTAGTCTGAACGGGCAAATCAGGAAATTAGTCAAGTCTTCAAAAGCTAACTACAAGACTAAAATAGCCTCCCAAGCAGAGGACCACCACAAAACATTTTTTATGTCCGAAATCTTAAGGGAAACACTCAACAATGTGCTGAGTTGGCTTTAGATGGCACTACCTATACTCAGCTAGAAGAAATAGCAAACCTGCTGGCTGATAAATTCAGCTCAGATTTCACCCCCTCATCACTTCTGGTTTCTTCTAATGAAATGGCCCCTGCCATTCCTTTGCCTGTTATCACAAAAGAACAGGTCTTCATTGCGCTCTCTAAAGCTAGAAACACAGCATCAATGGGCCCTGACAGAATCCCAGGGTGCCTATTAAATAGCTTGAAACATGACCTAGCAGACCCACTCGGATCTATTTCCACAGTCTCCAGACAGGCTTTCTTTCAGTAGAGTGGAAGACAGCAGCAGTCATCCCTCTGCACAAGGGGGGACCATCAGTAGACCCAGAAAACTACCATCCCATAAGTCTGCCTAGCCTTATATGCAAGGCTATGGAAAGTATAATCATGGACCTGATTAACAATGGTATAGGAAATCTCTAGACTCTAGACCCAATCCAGTTCTGCTTCATTAAGGGCAGGCCTTGACTTTTCAGTCTGGTGGACTTCTTTGAGAAGGTCACCAAGGCCTAGGATGAAGGTAAGACAGAGTATACTGCTAACCTTGACTTGGCCAAGGCATTTGAGACAAATACCCTACTCAGGTATTATAGATAAACTCACAAAATTCAGCATAAACCTCTATGCCACCAGACAGATACCCAAATGGCTCACAAATAGGATACATGTTGTTAGACTAGGGGATTCCACATCCAGCAAGAGGCCAGTCACCAGTGGAGTACCACATGGCTCATTGTTGGACCCACTCCTGTTTGGGATATACCTCTCAGATGTAGATGGTCTTTAGCTGAACAAGTTTGCTGATGATTGCAAATTGGGGGCAATTATGGATTCCCCAAATGCTGTTGATATTCTACAAAATGGTCTGTGGCAGACTAATGCTTGCTCTCAGAGCCATGGCCGCAAACTAAATGCAAAGAAGTGCATAATAATAATACCCCTTGGGAAATCAAATACCCCTGCAAATTACAACATTGATAGCATCCCCCTAAGAGTAGACCCAGTGGTGAGAGATCCGAGTGCTCCAGTAGGTAGTAATTTGAACTTTGTCCAACAGATATCCACAGTCGTGAGGAAATCCTTCTGAGTGGCTCAGCTTATGGTTAATCATCGAATGAAGTAAACATCAAACAGCTATTCATTGAATGAAAATCATCGAACATCCATCCATCGAACAAGCACTTCATTAAACCTGTGAGATGGGGAAAAGATGGGGCATTGTTGGCCAAGTAGTTACTTTCCCTGTCTCACAGGTTTGATGAAGTACAGGTTTGATGGATGGACGTTCGATGATTTTCATTCAGTGAATAGATGTTTGACATTTACTTTGTTCGATGATTAACCATAGACCCACTTATAAGTAAGGGCATGGCCTCCAGATCTAAGGATATCATAGTATAACTGTACTCGGCCCTCATCAGACCAATAATTGACTACAGTGCTCCCTTTGACATGTACCTTGCCAGGTAACTGCAACAGTTGGAATGTCCTCATTGGCTTTTCACGAAAAAATTCAGGGTATAACCAACATGTTATATATGGACCGATTAAATGCCCTATCACTGTAATCAAGTTTTCTACCGATTACTGAGGTGGGGATCTGTGCCTGACCTACAAAGTAGTCTCTGTCCCAGCCCAGATGGAAATGTTGCATATTCACAAAACTAACTGCACAAGGGTTACCTTCTCCAAAGATATAAACCTGACCTCTGACATGAACAGATCATGCTGGAGAGACAAATATGTGTTCCAGAAATTGCCCCTCCTCTGGAATAGGCTTCCTATTCATGAGAAGCAGAGCTGTTCCCTGACCATCTTCAAATACAATCTGGACCAAAGGATGGGAGATCGCACATTCACTCCTGGGTTGTTGCCCATGTCCCTTATGGACAGAGACAGTCTTAAAAATTGTCAAAACCCCACTTGCTGACCATTGTTATCTTCCCCTAGGGGTAGAAAATTGCATAAAATCTGGGTAAAACTGGCTAGGCTTGTAAGGGCTCTTGCGCCATTAGCCTAGTAGTCTCCTATGAACCTATAAACCTGTGGTTAACTTGAATCTGAAAAATGCCAGTTTAACATTCCTATCCATTCAAATTACATAAAAGTCTTAAGTATTTGTGATCTGTGATTTCATTTGCAATTTACTGCTTTGCCCTTTGTTCTTTTTACAGCTCCAAGATTATTCACAAACTGTGTAGCTCAGGTGCTGGTATTCTGCAAACTCCAATGAGTCCACATCTACCCTTGTCTTGATGACTTTTTGATCCTTTCAAAAACTTTGTGAGACCTATAATTTACAGTAGGCCTGCTTTTTCACATAGGTTTTACTTTACACCTGAATAAATCCATCCTCTAACCTTCTCAGAATCTAATTTTCCTAGGATTCCAGCTCAGCACTTCCTACATGTTGGCTTTTCTTCTTCAGGAAAAAATCCAGTTTCTGATTTCTTACTTCCAATACCTATTGCTTCTGGAAATAGCCTCTGCAAGAGAGACCTCAGATTGACTGTGTCAACAAGATTGATGATTTCTTTTGTCAGACCCCTCATGGGGATGATTCAGTGGTACCTCATATCACTTTAGGCAAAGCACTGTAACCCTCTGAACTTCCTGATTCCTTTCTTGCCTTTTGTGAACAAAGAGTTTCTTTGATAGATCAACCAGATAATATTCAATCCAGGAATCTCTTTTCTTGCTCCACTTCCCCATCAGAAATCTTTCATATATACTTTGGATCTGGTTGGGGTGCTTTTCAATGAGCATGATGGTCCAAGGCATATGATTAAGGCAAATCAGGTGCAAACACATAGTTATCAAAGAAATGAAAACCCTGTTATTTGCCCTTCAGACTTTTCACCACCTCACGTTTCCTGAAACCTTATAAGACCTAACAGACAATGCCACAGTCATGTGGTATGTCAACAAATAAAGGAGGAACAGATCCTACTATCTCTGCAGGCTAGCTACGATGTATTGTGATAGTACTATTCACCACAATATTTTTCTTCAAGCAACTTATATCTTATTAGAGATGATCTCAATGGTAGATTTTTTTGAGCAAATCCAATGCAGACTCTCACAAATGGATGCTAAACAGAGATGTCTTCTTACAAATTACCCATCAGTAAGGAACTTTCCAGCTAGATCTTTTTGTTTGCATTCTGAACAGACAGCTCAGGCTGTTCTGCTTCATAGTTCCATGCAGGGAAGCATAGAAAACAGACGGCTTATCAATTTCATGGAAAGGGAAAATCCTTTATCTTTCCCTGCCTTTCTTTTCATTCCAAAGGTCCTTCTGAAGAGCAAGAAGGACAGGCCAAACATGCATCTGGTGCCTCTCTTTTGGCATAGACAACATTGGTTCTCATTTCTTTTTCATATAGCCAAGGGCAATCACTACAGGTTACTACATAGGCTGGACCTACTTACACAGCAAAAATGCTCTCTGATTCATCTGAACCTACAATCTCTCAGTTTTACAGTTTTGATGATAGACTTCTAATTCCCTTCAGGAACTTATTTTCTGAGAACATGCTTCAGGTATCACAGGAGGCAAGAAAACTTGCTACAAGAAAATCTTTTATCTCCAAATGCAAGACATTTTCTGTCTGATTCAGTAAGAGAGGAATGGACCCATATCAACTGGATATTTAGGACTAGCATACAACTCTGTTAAGGGACATTTATCAGTCATTTTTGCCTATTTACCTATGAACCCCCCTCTTTCTTCATGTAATGAGTTCAAGTAATTTCTGAAAGGTATCTTTCATATCAAACCCCCAAGGAAATCCATTCCTCCTCCTCCTCAGAACCTAAACTGAGTATTGAAAAAGTTAACCCTTCCTTCTTTTGAACCAACCTGTTCTGCTTCTTTAAAATTCTGTACCTGGAAGACTGTCTTGTTTGTGGCTTTGACATCTTCTAAAAGAGTTTTAGCGTTACAAGCTTTTAAGTCATCTCAACTCTTTCCTGATTTTTCATAAATACAAGATTACATTAAGACTAATCTTTTTTATGCCCAATGTAGTTAACACAATGTTTTTAAACCAGTCCACTTATCTTACTACATTTCTTCCTAATCCTCAGAATTGAGGGTGGGTGAGAATTCTTCATTTACTTAATGCCCACAGATAACTTAAGATTTTATTTAGACAAAACAAAGCTAATCAAAATCTTATCAATTGTTTATTTGCTTTGAAGGTAAAATGTCAGGTTTTCCTGTATCATAACAAACAGTCTCCAGGTGGAGTTGTCTTCCTATATCCTTTTGTTACATTTTTCATAGAAAATCCCTCCAAGGCCATGGCAAAGGTCCTTCTACTACTGGTTACCTCTTCAGGAACCCATTTCAAGGGTCTGAATTTAAGGACTATTCTAGAAGCAGCCACTTAGTCTTCCATACACACCTTTACTAAACATTACAAGATGGATGCCTTTCCAGAGCCAGATCTGGTTTTGCCAAATCCATTCTTCAAAGTGTACTGGACTCCAGTTCTGCACCTCAAACCTCCTCCCAGTCAGTATAAACAGTTTTGGAATCTTCTCACTAGTAAGTAGTACTGCAACAATGACCTAGTAGATGACATAGTACAGTTGTGCAAGAATTTACAATAATAGATGTCTGAAAAGGTCAGTGCTGTATTTGGAACTGACATATACCAACCAAAATCTCACATTAGTGTTCACACTTTTGAATGTTGTACAGGACTGTGCTTTTCATTTATCTCCTCTCATTTTGCTACAAAAGTAAGATCCCTCCATATTCTCCGTGGTTTTCTCTGCTCATCTGTGATAATTCTGAGCCTATATAAATGATGATCCAATGTTGTCTATTTTCATCTGATTCAGCTATGGGTTGTCAGATCCAGTTGGATCTGACCTCAACACTGACTCTGAAACCTCTCAGTTCCAGGGCACTGACTCCTCCCCTACCCACAGTTCCCTCTTCTCCACCTCAGTATCTCAGATCTCATTTGCTGCCTGAAGAATTCAGTTGTGTTTACCAGGGCTTGCCATTGCTGTATCCTTTTTTGTAATATAGCTTATTATAGTTTATGCCTCCCTCTACCAAGAGATTTTTTTCTCTCCAGTTTTTGAGTGTATAGTTTAGGTTAGAATTAAGAAAAATTAGAGTTAAGATTAGGTAGATACTTTGTCTATTAGATGTTACGGGAGTATAGTTTATGTGTGTTCATTTTTACTTTTATAGTACTTATAGTATCTTTATAGTATTTTTATGGGGTTTTATAGTGAGTCATAGAGTTTAGAATTGTGTTATATTGATATACATTTTGTGTGTGTGTTAGTTTGTGCTTAGTTTACAGTGACAGTGGATATTATGGTAGATGGTCAAGTTTTTAAAAAGTGCACCAAATGTGGACACAAGCTTCCCCCTGGACCCACATACACTTTACTGTTTGGGCTTTGCCAATCTTGACACTCCATGTCATGCTTGTGCTTTGTTTAACGCTATGGCTGTCCAGACCAGGAGGGAGAAACTAATCTTCAAGGGTCTTCTCCGTCCACAGACAGGTTCTGCAATACCTTCTAGTTCTTAGACAGCTTCCTTCATAGCGAACAAAGACAGGAGGCCGAAAGACAAACAGAAAGACAAGGAGAAAGAGAAAGAAAAAGGGAAAGAGAGTGAGAAAGATAAGGAGAGATTGAAAGTGAAGGAAATTTGGACTTGGAAAGATCAAGGAAGTGCTCACCAGATTTGACATTGTTGTCCGAGTCAGATCCTAAAGTTCCTCAATGGTTGGAGCTTACAGTCTGTCGTATCCATCTGTCACTTTCTAGTTCCTGATTCTCTCTGGACCTGGTGAGTCCAAGACTACACTCACCCATCCTCTAGGAGTGAAGGTATTTGAGACCACCTTTGGTGGCTTTTTATATTTGATCATCCAGAAGCCTGACCTAGCAAGATGTCAACAGGATGATGAGGAAGTTCCTTAGAATGCAGATCCAGCTCAGGGTTCCCTCGGTACTGTCTTCTGGCAACATGCTAAGTCTTGGGCCAACTACCCCTCTTCTTCCTTCTCTGGTCCTGGTCCACCTTTTGAACCCATCTAATTTTGGATCCAGTCTGTCCCGGAGTACCTTTGCCAAAGCTGACAGTCCAAGTTACTTTGACTCTGACAGCTTCACTTCCTCTTTCGACACTGATATATTCAGATTAAGAAGAAACTTGGAGCCAAAGCTTCAGAGCCAGGCCTATGGGGATGGGTCAACACTGAAGTTGTTTGAGCCATCCCTTTCTCTTGGCTCCTCTGCACTCAATAGCTCAGGCCAGAGATCAGCTTTGTGGTCAAGAGCCATTAGTTCTGAGGCTTCTTTTCTGTCTGAAGATAGGAGGAGGCCTATGAAGTCAATGGGATCCTTGGCCTTTGAGGCTTTTGAGAGGGTCCTGTAGATGCCGAGGGAGAAGGCACATCCATTCATCCCTTTTCCATCCACACCCTGGCAAGAATTGGCTTTTAATCTAATTCCCATACACCTGTTAGACAGGGACAGTTGATACTACAGACTTCTCAGGCTACTTGCTACATTACCTCCCAATTTGATTGGGAACCTTCTGATTTCCCACCAGAACTGGTTTATAAGAAACAGACATGCAACCAGAAGCATGTAAACTCTTCTCCAGAGGCTATCTTTGAAGACACAGACTTAGATGAAGGTGAAGGCTCCCCTAGATCCCCCTCAGAGATGTCACCTTCACTGAGATCCTTGAATTAATAAAGTAGAGAGGGGGATGGTCCACATATAACCCTTGACCAGATGAGTTTGTGTTCCTGGAAGCCCTTTATTCCAGATCAACATTTATCTGGGTAGTACCAACCATTGACCAGTTCATTGATTTCATGACTCAGTGGGCATGGAAGGACCCTGATGAGGTGGAACCCATTCCCCCAAAAAATGACATGATTTTGGCAGTACTGAAAGAGAGGAAGCATTGTAGCAAAGGTCCACTGGTGGATGCAATGGTGGTAGCAGCAGCCACTAAAAGGGAACTATCAGAGGAAAGTTCCTTGGTCCATCGCCTAACAGGGAGTCTAGGGCTATGGACCATTTCAGGAAATGGATGTACACTTCAGGTACTTTTGCACTTAGAGCAATGAATTACTTAGCCCACATCACCAGATTTCAGAGAGACTTGAGCAAGGAGCATTCCAAGTCTCTCTCTCTCTCTCTCTCTTGGGTAACCTGTTTGCAGATGCTCAAAAGACTGTGGACTCCCAGTTTTCTCCACTTCAGTCTACTTCCAACATAGCTATATGACTGCTTTCTAATGCAGTTGATGGCATGGCTAGAGCAGCAGGCACCAGCATCACATTTGTCAACATGCCTGGATGTATCTTTATGATTTTGGGAAAGGTTTAAGACTTCCTTTGTCAATTCCACTTTTGATAGCTTGACTTTATTTGGGCCAAAAGTAAAGGATGCACTAACTAGGAATCAGCAAGATGGTAAGACCATCTCTGCAGTAAGAATTCATTTTTCCACACCTCAGAGAGCCTACTCTAGGAATCAGAAGACTGGGAAGAAAATGTGGTTCTGTTTATTTATTTAACATTTGTTTACTGCGAAAGTCCGACTTGGAAAGAAGCCAATTTTCAGAGGAGGCCCGGGAAGAAATGCACCAAACGCATGTTTTTGTGACGTGGGAGGAAACCGGAGCACCCGGAGGAAACTTACATGAATGCAGGGAGGACATGCAGACTCCACACAGAAGGCACTTCAGCCAAGAATCAAACTGGAGAACCTGTTGCTGTGAGACGACAATGCTACCTCTGCACCACGGCACCGTCCCCAGAGCTCTTATCAGGACAATCCCAGTGATAGACTTTCTCATGGCAGAGGAGGAGGAGGAGGCAACTACAATGGACATCATCCTAGAGGCAGAGCCAGACCACATAACCAGGGCTTTCACGGTCCTGTTACCAAAGCCCTTTCAGCACTCCTGTTGCACTCTGGAGGCAGTCAGAGGGCACTTGTCTCTGCAACCCTGACCCTGACAAAAACATAACAATGGATTCTTGGAAGCTAAACATAATTGCCAAAGGCTATTCCATACCATTTTCCCTTCCTCTAATACAAAGAAAAAAAGTTTCTGATAATGTACCCAGTCAGTGGGGAACTCACAGCAACAGATGTTTCTAAGCTCCTAGAAAAAAAGAGTTATGTAACTGATCCCAGTAGAGCAGTTAGAGCCCAGAGTCTATTTGAGGTTCTTTTTAGTTCCCAAGAAAACAGGGGACCTCAGACCCATCTTCGACCTGAGTCATTTAAAACAATATGTGAACCAGACAAAATTTGGGATGGTCAAAATTCAGTCCACTTTTCTTTTAAGGAAAGACACTTGGATGTGCTACATAGATTTCAAGGATGCATACTATCATGTAACAATAGAGAAGCATTCAAGAATATTCCTCCTTTTCCAGTTGGGGTAAATCATTATCAGTTCAGAGCCTGAACTTTCGGTCTCACCACAGCCACCAGGGTGTTCACCAAGATGAAGGCAGTGATGGCAGTGTGATCTAGGGATCCATTGATCTGAAGTTGTTTTCATTTGGTCTTCCACCTGTGGGACTTGGATCTGGCACAGATCTGACTCGGCCACATACTCCAGCATTGGATCCAAAGTCCAAGCTCTTTCTCTACCCATAATGTCCCTGCTCTTCCTCCTCCCCCAGATCTCCTTTGCCGCTCATTTTAAACAGCAGCGTTTTTCATTGTTCCAAGCTCGGGTTTCTTGTAAGTGATTTTTTTGGGTCTTTTTCTATCTTTCTTCTGTCTTTGACCTAACTTTCATCCTCTCTAAACCTTACCCTGTCCCTTTCAAGTTTGGCATTGGTTAAAAAAAAAACCTTTCCCCTCTTTCCTTTTTCTAGTTTTTCTCTCTAGCATGTGTGAAAGGGTTGTCTCCTTGCCCATAGCTGAGATCCCGAAGCCAGGCTTTAGGAGGTGTGCAGAGTGTGGGCATAATCTCCCTCCATCTGATGTCCATACTCTGTGCATTGTCTGCTTGGGTGTCCTCCATTTAGACACCTCCTGTTTGATCTGGGCAGGCTTCAACCCTCGTGCTTTGATCGACAGGAGGATCAAACTTATACTGAAAGGCCTTCTCCCCGCTCCTGCAGAGGCCTCCTCTTTTCCTTCCGCCCTGGCTTCTGGGACTCAACCTCCCACCAGGAAATCTGGGGATGGAGAGAAGGCCTGCTCTAAAGAGCAGGATCAGCCAAACAAGCGGTCTCCAGACCACTCGTCCTCGGCCGAACTGCCAGCTAAGTCCCATCCAGATCTGAGCTGGATGTCTCCTCAGCTCCAGTCTCCTCCCTTTTCCCTGGAGCCGGAGACCTCTTGGGCTTGGTCCCCAGTCCCTACTTCCCCCCAGCACCATTCCAGGCCTGGGTCAGTAGCCTCTTTGATCCAGTCCACTCGGAGTGTGTCCAAAGCCGAGGTGGACAGGATGATGCAGAAATTCCTTCGGGCCCAGATTAATCTGGGATTCCTGCCTGCTGCATCCTCCTCTGGGGCCAGGAACATGCAGCCCACCTTTCTCCCTATCGCTTCTCCTTTGAGCCAATCCCCGGTTTTAGAGTCCTTGAGTCTGAGGTTCCCGGATGTCGAGGGTTTGGCACCGATGGTCCCTGGTACCTTGACTCTGACCATTGCCCTGAGTGGTATTGCTGTGATGTTTTCAGAGCCGACCGACTCTTGGAGCCGTAGCCTCGGCATCGGATCAGAGGGCACAAATGGAATCGACTTTGAGACTTTCGGGGTCGTCCCTTCCTCTCGGAGCCTCAGCACCAGAAGGCTTGGCTCCAGCTCCTCCCTCGGCGCAGAGAGCAGCAGATCTGGCCTCGGATTTGGACATTCTGAATTCAGGGATCTGCCTGCCTTTGGCATTCAAGGTGGTGGAGAGGGTTCTCTTGGCTCCTTCGAGAGCCTTGACAGTCTTGTCCTCAGAGTCTATCCTGGCTCCCTTTCTCTCTGGGTCGGAGTCTGCCATCCTGCCCCCTCAAGGACATCCTCTTGCCATTTCACCCCAGGAGATTCCCATTAAGGAACTCCCCGAGGGTTCCAAGTCCTCCCTGGAATTCCCCCCTGAGGAGTCCCCTCAGAAACATACATGTAAGAGTAGGCACTTAGACTCCCCACCAGAGTTTCTCACTGATCATACCAACTTGGAGGAAGGGGAGGGCTCCCCCCAATCACCCCCAAAGGATGTCTCCTTTGGAGACATCATGGAGATCCTTCGTCAACATGGTGGTTGGTCTACCCTCAAGCCCAACCCAAATGAGTCGGTATTTCAGGAGGCACTGAGCACAGGACCTTCTACCTCCAGGGCCCCCCCCCCCATGGATCCCTTAGTGGATCTCATCTCATCTAGGGCATGGAAGGAACCAGACATGGTTGAGCCCATCCCCAGACACCCAGACAAAGTTCTTAGCTCCCCTTCTGACATGCCCCACTGGTCCAAGGGGTCCCCAGTCGATGCCATGGTGGTTCCGGTGGCCACTGAAAAGGAGCTGGCTCAGGAGTGCTCCTCAAACCACCCTCAAGACAGGGAGACTTGGGCGATGGATCATTTTGGGAAGCAAACCTATGCATCAGCTACCTTTGCCTTACGTGCACTGAATTATTTGGCACATGTAATCAGACTGCAGAGGGACCTGGTCAAGGAGGTCATTGAGTCTGCCCCAGGGTCCTTGTCGGTAGAGGAGAAGAAGGTTTTTTCATTCCGCATGGCCACCCTCACTTCCATCTCAAATACGTCCATGAGGCTTCTCTCATATGCTGTTGAGGGTGCTTCCAGGACAGCGAGAAAAGGTGTAGCCATTAAGCGGCATGCCTGGCTATGACTTTTTGCCTTTTCAGAACCCTTTAAGCCATCTTATACGAAAGCATCCTATGACAGTTCCACCTTGTTTGGCAAAACGATTCGTGATACGTTAATCCAGAGCAAGGACGAGAATACTTTGTCTGCCATCCGGATCCACTTCTCCACCCCACAACAATCCTTTTCTAGGAATCAGCATGGGGTCAAGAAGATGTGGTTTCAGAAGTCTCAGGGTTCCTCCCAAGACGCTCAGGATTCGCCTTCCCCCAGGGCAGAGGGGATATGATGAATGCAGCCCTTGTAGCAGAGGGGGTCCGAAGAACCAAGGGTCTCGGGACTCCTTCCCGGATAGGCCTTTCCAGCAAACTTGAGAGGTTGCTCGACTGATCGTCTCTGGAGGCAGTTGGGGATGACTTTCTCTGCACCTAGCAGCCTGTTAGTCAATTAGAAATGATCGTTGGGTTCTGCAGATCATATCCAGATGTTACTAGATTCCTTTTCTCCTTCCCCCCATTCCTCCAAGAGACACCTCACAGACATGCCACCCAGTCAACGGGAGGAGGCAGCCATAGAAGTTGCCAGACTGCTCGCAAAGCGAGTCATCCAGCCCATCCCCCTAGACCAATCCGGATCGAGCATTTATTCCAGGTTTTTTTGGTGCCAAAGAAAGTGGGGGACTTAAGACCCATTCTGCATCTTTCAACCCTGAACCTGTCGGTTGCCAAAACAAAATTCCAGATGGTCACCCTTCAATCCATTTTGCCCTTCCAGCAGATGAACAACTGAATATGCTCAGTGGACCTTCAGGATGTGTGCTAGCATATCAAGATGGACAGACACTCTCAGAATTTCCTCCACTTCCATCTGGGAGCCAATCATTTTCAGTTCAGAGTGCTCCCCTTTAGTCTCACCACCTCCCTGTGGATGTTCACCATAGTGATGGTGGTAGTGACGGCTCACCAGCTGCTGCAGGATTTTCAGGTCTTTCCCTACTTGGACGATTGGCTTCTCTCCACTCCTTCCAAGCATTGTCAGATTCAGGCCAGGGATCATCTCCTTCAGATTGCTCAGTACCTGAGTATTACCATAAACTCCAGCAAGTCTCAACTGGCACCATTGCAGGTACTGGACTTCATAGGTGCTCGGCTAGACACTGCTCAAAGCAAGGTGTTTCTACCTCCGGACAGGGTGTTATCGCTCCGCCATCATGTGCTTTACATTCTTCAAGCCCATCTTCCCCCTGCAGGCTTAGTTCTTCAGGCATTGGGATCCATGGTGGCCAAGATCACTCTCATCCCAACTGCCCGCCTCCATATGAGGGTTTTGCAATGCACCTTAGCGGTTCAGTAGTCCTTGCTGGACCTTCCCTTGTCACATCCAGTTCGACTGTCTTGTGTTTCTTTGGTGGTTCCAATCCCCAGACTCCTTCAGGGTCAACCGTTTTTTCATTCCCTTCCCCGTAGTCACAGTAACCATGGATGCTTCCCTGCTTGGGTGGGGGGTGGGGCATTGCATGGGAAGGACAGTCCAAGGCATGTGGTCCTCTCTGGAGTCCAATCTGCATATCAGTGTCCTGGAGATGAGGGTGGTGCCTTTAGCGTTGCAAGCTCTTCATGCCTTTCTTCCTCCAGGGACTATTGTCATACAGATCGACAATATGTCAGTAGTTTGGTAAATCAACAAACAGGGGGGTACCACATCTTATCCCCTTTGCCATGAAGCCATGAGATTGTGGGAGTGGGCAATCTCCACCATCCATTTTCTGGTGGCAGCGCACATTCCGGGAAACTCCAACATTCTGGTGGACAGGCTCAGACGTTCTATTCTGATGCCTAACAAGTAGTCTCTGAATCCTTCAGTAGTGGACAAGAGGTCTGCCTTGCTGCGATCTCTCCGCCTCTCCTTTCAACGCGAAGTGCAGTGATTATTTCACTCTGAAACCCCCTCAGTAGGAGTCCCTCAGAGAAGCTCTAGTTCATGCTTGGCCCGCCATTCTACTGTATGTGTATTCTCCACTCCCTTTAATTCTCAAGTTCATTCAGAAAGCTCGCCGGCTGGGGAGCTCAATGGTCCTCATTGCCCCTTTCTGGCCTCACTAAGTTTGCTTCCCCACTCTGTGGTCTCATGTAATGTGTCCTACTTGGACTCTAGATCAGGTTCCAGATCTGATTACACACCCCTCAGGGGTTCATCACCTGGACCTAGTCAGTCTGAAGCTCATGGCTTGGCTGCTCCAATTCCCATGATAACAAGGAATCCCGGGCTGTCTTCTCCTGTTAAGAAGATCCTGGTTGCAGAGCACGAAACTTCTACGAGGAAGGTCTATTCAAGCAAATGGAAGCGTTTTTCGATCTGGGCCTCTCAGCATGACCTAGATCCCTTCACTACACTAGTCTCAGCCATTTTGGAGTTTTTGGCAGACATTTTTAATCATGGCGCTAGTTTCTCTACGGTTAAAGTTCAGTTAGCAGCGATTTCCAATTTCCACATAGGCGAGAATTCAGCTTCCTTGGCTTCTTCTAAACTTTGTAAGGCCTTTCTGAACGGTATCTTCCTTCTTAGGCCTCTGGTTAAGTACCCCACGTCACCTTGGAATCTTAATCTTTGTTCTGCCAGCCTTGGTTTCTTCCCCGTTTGAACCAGCTGCCACAGTTGATTCGCAGTTTTTGTCATGGAAGATGGCCTTATTGATCAAGCCTCCTTATCTGGTCTTTCATAAAGACAGGGTGTCCCTGAGGACCAATTCATCTTTCCTACCAAAGGTGGCCTCAGAATCCAATCTTAACCAGGTCATTAATTTGCCAGTTTCCTTTCCAAATTTTTAAAATAAAGGGGAGTACAAACTGTGCTTGTGAGATGTGCACAGACAGCTGCTTTTCTATTTGCATAGAAGAAAACCCTTCCATAAGTCAGATCAGCTTTTTGTTTCCCTTTCTAAATCATACTTGAAGAAGCCTCTTTCTAAAGTTACAATTGCTCGGTGGATTTCAGAATGCATTTCTTTGGCCTACCGAACCAAAGGTTTGTTTCCACTGGGACATGTCCGGGCACATTCCACCAGATCTGTTTCTACTTCCACGGCCTTTTGGTCCAGCATTTCTGTCAGTGATATCTGCTGTGCAGTGACCTGGGCATCATCACACACTTTAATTTCCCATTATAAACTGGATGTTCTGTCCAGGAGCATGGCATCCTTTGGCTCAGCCATGCTCTGGAATATCCTTCCATGGAATATCCTTCCATGAGGACCTCCCAGGGTTTTATTGGTAGCTGAGGACTTTGTCCCTCAGGTTGAAGATCAAATGAAAACAACTTCAGATAAATAGGTTATGTACTTACCATAACATTCCATCCGAGTTGTTGCTTTTCATTTGTTTTCAACAGTCCCTCCCTCTTTCCCCCTGCCTTGTGTGGGCTGTGTAGTGGACCGGACGGAAGAGTCATAGCCCCTTTATCCTGGCTAGCTTTCCTTTTGATAAGTCCTTTGTGGATTGTGTCAGGTTTATAGGCATGTTGTCGAGGTTAGGATGCTGCTGTTCTGCAGCAAACTAGATCTGAGAGGAGGAGGGAGAGCAAGGTATTATGGGTAGGGGAGGGACTTAGACTTTGGATCACATGCTGGAGTATTCGGCTGAGTCGGATCCGTGCCGGATCCAAGTCCCTCAGTTTGAAGACAAATGAAGAGCAACAACTCAGAACATTATGGTAACTACATAACTTATTTTTTTCTCATACTTTGACGATTGGCTCCTAACCACTACCTCAAACTATATCAAACCATTAGGACTTTTTGCTCCATCTGATGCAAGAACTTGGGAACACAGTCAACTGAACCAAAAGTCATCTTACACCTACCCATCAGAAAGACAGAATATTTATTTATTTATTTATTAATGTATTTATTTAACACTTGTTTACTAGGAAAGTCCAACTGGGACAGAGCCCATTTTCAGCGGAGGCCCAAGGAGAAACGCTCAAGATGCATGTGTTTTGGAATGTAGGAGGAAACCAGAGGAAAATGGTGCAGCCAGAAGAAACTCACACAAACGCAGGGAGGATATATAGACGCCACACAGAAGACACCACAGCCAAGCATCAAACCGGAGTAGCTCTTGCTGTGAAGTGACAACGCTCACCACTGTACCACCCAGAATCCATTTTTAATGGATATATTATTCACCGATCTGAATATATCAGATGATGCCTGGATTCACATTTACAGATCTCCAGGCTTCCCCACTCCAGGGTGCTCTCCCTGCACCTCACAGCCACTCATGTCCTCCACCAGCCTTCTCCTCCAGCAAGAGTAGTTCTTTGCCTCTTAAGCCTAATGGTTTCTACAATACTAATGGTGCCATTAGCCAGATTTTTTGTGAGAGTGCTCCAGTGGACTGTAGCATTGCAATGATCCTAAAACTTTCATCTGCTACATACAAAAATATGTCTCACTCAAGTCTACAGGCAACATATATCCTGGTGGATAAAATCACCTTCAGTGACAGAAGGACGTCCATTCCATATGGATCCACCTGTTGCTGTAGTGACCATGGAAACAGCCCTGATAGGGTGGAGACGTGGGGCATTTTGAAGGGAGGATGATCCAAGGTGCTTTGTGACACACAGAGCAGCCTTCACATCAATATCTTGGAGATGAGGGCAGTCCTTCTAGGGTTGCAGGCATTTTAGGATGTTCTCCCCAAAAGTGTGAGATCTGTACAGTCAGACAACATATTGGTAGTCTGCTACATCAACAAATAGGGAGGAACATGCTCCTATCCCCTATGTCAGGAGGTCATGAGAGTTTGGCAATGAGCGATGTCTTCCCATCACTTTCTGATTGCAATGCACATATGGGGGACATCCACTGTGCTATTGGACAACCTGGAGCAGAAGTATCTTATTGCCTCATGAATGGTCCCTCAATCCAACAGTGAGAACCTTCATTTTCCATCAATGGGGCAAACCTTGTTGTAACTTTTTGTATCTTACCTGAACAACAAATGCAGCAGTTAATTTGCCCTTATCCCTCCACAGAGACAGTCATAGAGGGATGCTGTAGCCCACAGTTGGCCCTCGGGTTTCCTCTGTGCTTTTCCCCATTGCCTTTAATGAACAAATTCATACAGAAAACAAGACTGTGCAAGGCCAGAGTGATCCTCATTGCCTCCTTCTGGCCTTGATAGATGTGGTTTCCCTTCCTGTGGCCTCTACTAGTACATCCCTCATGGATGTTGGATCAGTATCCAAACATATCAGTACACTCATCCAGACTGCCTCCTCTAGACCAGAAACCCTTGTAGTTAGCTGCTTGGCTCCTCCAGGTTTATTCTTAGCCAGAGATGCCTGGCTCCCTCCATCAGTTGTGCAAATCTTAGCATCCTAAAACAGTCCAATAAGAAGACCAACCATAGTAAATGGAGCAAGTTTTCCTCTTGGACTATAGCAAAAGGTTTAGATTCTTTCTCTGATCCTATTCCCTCTGTTTTGGAATTCTTGTCTGAACTTTTCCACAGTGACTGTTGCTATTCTACTATCAAAGTACAAATAGATGCTATTTTAGGCTTTCATATTGGGGAGAATAGCAACTCTATAGCTTTCTTATGAATCTCAAAGGCCTTTTTGAAGGGTACCTTTCCCCTACAACAAGCTGCCAGAGATCCAGTACCTCCCTGGGATATTGCTGTCAAGCTACAGCATTGATTCAACCACTTTTTGAACCAGAATCATCAGTTGACTTGAAATTTCTCTCTTGGTAGACAATTTTCCTGGTGGCTATTACATCAGCCAAGTAAATTTCAAAGATATAGGCACTTTATTGCAACCCCCCCCCCCCGCATCTGTTTTTTTTTTTCACATAGACAGTCTCCTCGAGAACTAATGCATCTTTCCTTGCAAACATGGCATCTGTGGCTAATTTAAATTAGTCTGTAAATGTACCAGTGTTTTTCCCCAAATTTTCAAACAAAGCTGTATACATATTACATATGCTGGACGTTCATCATCAGCTTAGGTTTTATCTTCATACGACCAAGCCATTCAAAAACTTTGATCAATTGTTTGTTGATTTCTTAAAGCCTAAAGAACTAATGCATCTTTCCTTCCTAACATGGCATCCGCAGCTAATTTAAATCAGTCTATAAATGTACCAGTGTTTTTCCCCAAATTTTCAAACAAAGCTGTATACATATTACATATGCTGGACGTTCATCATCAACTCAGGTTCTGTCTTCATACTACCAAGCCATTCAAAAATTCTGATCAATTGTTTGTTGATTTCTTAAAGCCTAAATTGGGTAAAGTTGCTAAGATTACTTTCTCCAGATAGTTATAAGACTGCATCTCTTTCATTTACAATATAAAGGGCTTGTCTCTACAATCTAAACCGAAGACTCATTCTACATGGGTAATGGCCATATCAACAACCTTCTGTAGTAGACTAACTAGAGATGATATTTGTGCTGCAGCAACTTGGTCAACATTTCACACATTTATGTCTCACTACAAGCTGGGCATACAGTCCAGATCATATTCTTCTTTGGTTCCACCATTTTTAGGAACTTCCTTCCTTGATACTGGGTCTATATTAAATCAGCGAACGCTTAAACAAGCAAAAGCTGATTGATCAACCTTATTTAAGTGAATGTTCAAAATATCGAAGGAACAGAAACCCAAATTTTTTCCTAGGGAAAGAATTTGGTTGTCCATATCTGTTGCTTCGGTATTTTCAGTGCTGTGGTTGAAAGTTACGGGTCGGATTCAGCTAAGTGTGCAATTGTGTGGATGTGAGTGTTAGGGTGGGTTAGGTGAGTTAGGGTTAGGGCGCTGGTTAGGTATGTGTGCGATTGTGTGGATGTGAGGTTTAGGGCGGGTTTAGGTGAGTTAGGGTTAGAGAGTGGGTGAGGTGAGTGTGCGATAGTGACGAACCTTAGGGTTAGGGTTTGGGTTAAGGTAAGTGGATAGTTAGTGGTGTGTGCATAGTTTAGTATAGGGTTAGGTGTCAGATTTTAGGTGTATGTGTGTGGATTTCTGTTTGTTTGGAGTGCTTGTGTTGTGTGTATGTGTTTTGGATCAGTGATTTTTTTTCCCTAGGAAAAAAATTGCTGATCTGACAGTTCAAGATTGTAAGCTTTCACTTAGATAAGGTCGATCAATCAGCGTTTGCTTTTATAAGCATTCGCTGATCTAATATAGACCCTTGATACTTCCCAGGTATAAAAGCTTGGAAATCTGTCCCATAATTGAATTGTATGAGAATAGACAGTACTGGATAAGAAAGTTATGTACTTACCATAACGACCCATGTTCTCTGATTTTTATCTGGTTTAACCTCCCTCCCTTTCTGCTGCTCCTTTCCAAATTAACACAATTAGGCTTGTGGTGACCAGATAGTTTCAGGAACACTCTGTCTGTGAGCAGTTCTCACTGACTGCATTCCAGTCCTACAGTTTTTTTGTGTACACTAGTTAGCCTTGAACAGGATTGTTATCTATCTTTGTATATGTTATATTATTGAGGCAACTCAATCTGAGGTACTGAGGTGGAGTAGAAGGAATTATAGGTAGGGGTAGGAGTGAGTGCTTGGGAAATCAGAAGTTTTAGAGTTGGTGCCCATGTCAGATCCAGTCACATCCCACAACTCATAGTTGAAACGGTTAAAACTCAGACAACATGGATCTATCATTATGGTAAGTACAAAAGTTTTGTTTATACTTGGTCTGGATAAACTTTTCCTTTCAATCTGTGAATCTAGTAAAATGCCAACTGTAAGCAAATGTCTGCACAATAGCCCTCAAAATGTGGTAAATTTAAACGTGTTTTCTGCCTTATTTTCTCTACTCATCACCACCACCAATTTCAAGACTCAGACACGCAGTGACCATCAAGTCTTCCTCTTTGTTTTTTTTTAAGAGACCTTCATTCACAAGGTTAATTGACACTTGGTACGATCTAGCTGGATGTCAGTTCATACAAAGCTGGAGACTGTTCATGGAACAGATCTTCTGTACTCCAGGACTGGCTTGGTATTTGATCTGCCTTTCCATTTCCTTTCATTTACAGGACATTTATGTTCTCAGATTCTGTTCCTTGCAGATGGACCCTGGTGATGTCACAATAACCAACAATGCTACACCAAACATTATTCTTGGCAGTAGGTCTTCCATGCCAGTGCTAGTAATAGTAGCTTACTAATATGTGTTAGTGAGTTTCTGCTTCTGACACCAGTTCTGTTGTCCCTAATACAGCCAAGGGCATTACAAAAATCAGCCTAGATCCTTTTTTTGACTGTGGATCATCAGTGCAGTCTTTCTGTGGAATATAGCCCTAGCTACCAGATGGAGCAATTTGGTACCATTTTTGCTTGCTATGCACTGAGTTTCAATATCACTTCATTCAAGATCTTTTATTGGTGATGTAGATGGAATGCCTTTAAACAAGATGCTATTCATAGGATAGAATTTGTTTGTATTGTGATGCTTGTTTAGTGCTTCATGCTTACTTTGTTTGCATATAAAAATTCAGATAGTGAAGTCAAAATATTCTGTGCATTCAAGGCTTGAATTTATTTTACTGACTTTTTCCACTTGTGATCATTGATATTGTTTCTTTGGTCAACAGTGCTAATAGCTCATGGTATGAAGTCTTCATCTTGGCAGAATCCCTCTTCCACAAATGCAAAAGTGAACAGGAGATAGTCCCCCAGAGACACCACTAGGTGTATATATACTGCCTGTGGCATGAACGTTTCATGAGAAAGGACTGTGCAATTTGTAAATCATTCTGTTGAAAAATAAATAATATTTAGGAGTTGCTTTGTGGATCATTGGCTTCTTCAGATGATTGGTAGTTTCCCAGAAAACATAGCAGAGAATATCCCTCTTCTTGTAAAAAAAATGAAGCATCATAGCTGATGTTGTTAATCTTTGTTAATTCTTGACAGTTGGGATACGTTTCTGATCCTCAGAACCGGGTCAGCCATTACACAGCTCACGCCAGCCAAAAAACTCCCGAGCTAAGTCTGTACCCACAGTGTCCCTCACTGTATTATCTCAGATCTTGTTTGCCATTCTGTCAGCAAGACACGTCAGTCATTGCTCTCAGCTAAGTGTCTTAGTTTTTTTATATATTCTTATATAGTGTTATACACACACTATAATTTTTTTCTCTTAATTTGTGTGTGTGTGTGTGTGTGTGTGTGTGTGTGTGTCTGTGTGAGTTCTCTACCCTATACGTTATTCTCAGATCCCCTCTCCTTTTCAACCCATAGGGGTTTTATCATCAATACCATCATTGGTATCCCTTCCTCTGTATATCACCCTGGTAGTCCTTTCTACCATCGTTGGTAGATTTCTTGACTTTACCTTTATCCTTTACCTTTCCCGTAATCTTAATTACCCTTGCTACTTGATCTGTCATGTGTGAATGTTGTGTGGTAGTGTTCTTGGCCGTTTTATGGCGGAAAAACTACCAAAAGGCACGTCTGGATCCAAACAATGGCAGGACTGTGGAAAAAAGATGCCCAATTCCGATGGGCATCTTTCTGTGTCTGTTGCTTAGGAGCCCCACACTTAGATATTGACTGTGACTTATGTAAGGGCTTCAGTCAGAGGACCTTAGTTAAGCATCAGAACAAGCTCATACTAAAGGATTTTGCTCAAATCTCCATTTACTGAAGTCTTGTCCAAGGCTGACTGTGCTTCCAAAGATATGCCAAAACAGGGAAGTCTCTCGGTACCAGCATCCCCATCTGTGACAGTGGCCCGTAAGCATAAGGTTTCGGTTCTGACCACCTCAGAACCAGCTTCTAAGGTACCAAAAGTTCAGGTTGATGTCCCCTTGGCACAGTCTACTTCCACAGTGCCCTCGGCACCAGGGTCATCTCCAGCTTCTTTAGTTTCCAGCTCAGTGCCATCCTCGCCATCGATGCAGCATCATGTTTTGGCCCCCTCTGTACTTCAGCAGCCTCTGCCCATCCCCTTGCTGACGAGTTTACACCAAGACCAGCCTAGGACAAGATATTCTCCCTCCATAGACCTTTTTGTGGGCCAGTTGCCTAGCCCCTTCCTAGAACTTCCAGAGTCTCCCTCAATCTTCTCAGTTCAATCATCCAGGAGTCTCTCTGAGTTAGATGTTGTGAGGTTGGTGGATGAACTGCTGGTGGCCAGAGGCATTCCTGCCCCTTCTCAGGTCCCTTTCCCACCTGGACTTGGGACCTCCTCTTCCAGGACTCCTACTGTTTCTCCTCCTTCAACTTTGACTGGAGTTTCAGAAAGCCCCGGTATCAGCTGTTTCAGTGCCATTAGGTATTTCCACTTTGGCACCAGAAGTTACCCTGACTTCTTCAGTTCCTACTGTAGCGCCTACAGACTCTTGGGGCATGACCTCTCCGTTGGTTCTGTGGATCTCAGTATAACACCTATTTTTTGTATGGTGCCGGCCTCAGTTATTGGAACTTCATCGGTTGTGGGTCCTTCCCCAGCTCCGGCTTTGGAGGAGTGGGCTTTCAGAGTGGAGTGTGACCTCGGTTCTGGGCTCCTACTCATGTTCAGGGGGCGGCACCTTCCAGGTCATGGAGAGGGTCTTAGCCTCTGCAGGCTATCAGCTGGTTCTTCCTGTTTTGGAGTGTCACATTTCCATTTTCTCTGGTCCAGAGTTGTCACCAATCCCGATGACAGAACAGTGAGCACCGGGGCTTCAAGTTGCCCAGGAACTGGGCCCCTCTTTGGAGTCCTCTGTAGAGATCCCCACTGAGGAACTGCCCCGTAAGAAGACATGCAAGAGAAAGCATTTAGATTTCCCTGAAGAATTTGTCACTGAGGACATAGATTTCGATGAAGGGGAGGATTCCCCCCTGGTCACCACCTGGATATGTCTGCTTTGGAGCCATCCTGGAAATACTAAAACAGAGGGGTAACTGGAAGTCCCAAGACCCACCCTTGGAGGAAACTGTGTACTTGAAAGCCTTTGGTGCCTGATCATCTACTTCCTGTTGTCCCCACCTGCTGACGATCTCATCAAACTAATCGTGCAGTGGGCTTGGAAGGCTCCAGACACTGTATAGCCTGTTCACCAGAGACCTGACAAGATGCTATCACCACCAGAGGACCACCAGTAGTGGGTCAATGTTTAACAGTAGATGCCATGGTGGTGGTGGCTGCCAAAAAGGAGCTTGCTGATGAGAGTCCTTCTCTACATCTGCCTAACAGCGAGTCTAAGACGGTGGACAGGTTTTGAAAGCGGGTCTATGCTTAATCAGCCTTTGCAGTTAGGTCTTTGAACTTTCTGGCACACTTTACTAGACTCCAGAGAGACCTGAACAGGGAGTTATCAGAAACTCTAGCCGGAGCTGCATCTAATGAAATACAAGATAGTCGCCTTGCAGCTAACCATCCTGGAGTCTATATCAAACTCATCCCTGTGGCTCATCGCACATGCAAAGTGCAGTGGGTTCCTGTGTTACCATTAGCCATCATGCCTGGATTCACTTGTGTGAGTTTGCTGAGCCCTTCAAGTCTTCTTTCATCAACTCTCCATTTGACAGATCATCCTTGATCGGCCCCAAAGTTAAGGACACACTAGCCAGGTGTGAAAAAGATGGTAAGACCCTGTCTGCTGTGGGCATTCATTTTTCTACTCCTCAACGATACTTTTCTAGGAATCAAGGGAGTGGAAAAATGTGGTTCAAAAATCCCAGGGGCCTTTCCAGGACACACATAATGGCAGCTCCCCTCTGGGTGGAGGGGGGAGCTCAGACAGAAGACGCTGATCCAGAGGCAGAAGTGGTCCATAAAACCAGAAGTCCAGAGACTCTCTCTCTGGACAGCTCTACCAGCACTCCTGAAAGGAGGCCTGATTGCTTACCTCTGGAAGCAGTTGGGGAAGACTATCACTGCACTCATCAGCCTGGCGACAAATAACCTCCAGTACTTGGGTGCAGAAAATAATCACCAGAGGCTTTTGCATCCCCTTCACCCTTTTCCACATTCTGTAAGACAAATCCCCAATGTTCCACCCCATCAGAAGGATCAAGCAGCCAAAGAAATTCAAAAGATGCCTCAAAAAGGAGTCATCCAAGAAGTACCACCAGACCAGATAGGATCTGTTTTTTTACTCAAGGTTCTTTTTAGTGCCAAAAAAGATGGGGGACAGGAGACCAGTACTGGACCTCAGCCTTCTGAACAACTTTGTTCAGCAGACAAAATTCCAGAAGGTCACGTTTCAGTCTAGTCTCCACTTTCTAGAGGAAAACAATTGGATGTGCTCCATAGACCTTCAAAATGCGTATTACCACATAAAAATGGACAAATGCTCAAGGAAGTTCCTCTACTTTCGGCTAGGGGCCAGTCATTACCAGTTCAGAGCACTGCCCTTTGGTCTCACCACAGCCACCAGGGTGTTCTCCAAATGTATAGCGGCTGTCATGGCTCACGTAAGGTTATGTGGTTTTCCAGTGTTTCTTTATCTAGACGACTGGCTCCTCACTGCTCCAACCAAGCATCTACTGATTCAAACCAGACTTCATCACACACCTGTTCAGTACACTGGGCATTACAGTCAACTAAAAAAAGTCTCAGCTGTTCCCCACTCAAGACTTAGAATACATAGGAGCCCACCTCAACACAGTTGCATGTGAAGCTTCGTTACCCTTTCACAGGCTCCAAAAGATAAGGTAACAGATTCAATCCATTTTGCTGAAGCATGGGGTGCCCATTTTTCTTATTCTTCAGGCACTAGGATCCATGACAGCAGCTATCACCTTGTTTTCCCTGGCAAGGTTTCACATGAGAATACTTCAATGGTTTCTAGCTTCACAATGGGCCATTCTTACTCACCTAATGAACCACCCAATTCTGATAATGGAAAATTGGCATAAAGATTTGATTTGGTGGATGAAGTCGTAAGAAATCCTAATGGGCTGTCCATTTGTACCACGTAAACCCAAGGCCATAATGACAATGGACACCTCCAAGATGTGGTGGGGGGGCATTATCTGGGAAAGACAGTCCAAGGCACTTGGTATCCCTAAGAGGTCAACTTGCACATCACTGTCCTGGGAATGAGGACAGTGCTTCTAGCACTGCAAGTCTTTCAAGCTGCTCTACCTCTGGAAACAGTTGGGATCCAATCAGATAACATGTCAGTAGTCTGATTTATCAACAAACGGCAAGAACCAAGTCCTACTCCCTCTGCTGGGAAGCTCTCAGAGTTTGGCAATGGCTGATATTCTCCAACTGCTTTCTTGTAGCAAAGCATATCCCGGGCAGTTCCAGTGTCATAGTAGATATGTTGAGCAGACACATCCTACTGCCGCAAGAGTGCTGTCTCAATCCCAAAGTGGCAAAAGAAATTTTTCAGTGCCAAGGCCAGCCTTGTTGTAATGTATTTGCCTCCCCAATGAACAACAAGTGCAATACTTACTTTGCTCAAATCCCTCCACAGGGAGAGTCTCCAAGAGATGCTCTCCTTCTTGATTGGTGCTCGGGTCTCCTATATGCCTTCCCCCATCTTTCCCCTTATTCCCTACTTCCTGAAGAAAGCTCAAAAGGTGTGGGCCAAAGTGATCCTCATTGCCCCCTTCTGGCCCAGGCAAGTTTGGTTCCCCTTCCTATGGCCTCACTTGGCTCACCAACTGTGGATTCTGGACCCAGTACTGGACCTACTATCTCACCTAGCAAGGGCTATTACATACCGATCTACACTCTGTCAAACTCACAGATTGGTTCCTCCAATTCATTTAGTCGCTAGGCAGAATAATATTACTTCCCCTGTCCAAAACGTTCTTCTGGCTTCCCATAGACCTTCCACCAGGAAACTTGATTCCAATAAATGGAAAATATTTTCTGTTTGGGCCTCCGAAAACAACTTAGACCCCTTCTTGGCTCCAGTTGAAAAAGTGTTGGAATGCCTAGCTGCTGTTTTTGACCAAGGCGCCTCCACCATTAGAGTTCAGTTAGCAGCCATCTCTAATTTTCACAGTGGATATGATGACCATTCTTTAATTTCCCACTGTCTATGCAAAGTGTTTTTCAAAGGAGTTTTACATATCAAACCTCCATTCAAGGACCCGTTAGCTCTATGGGACCTTACTTTTGTCTTGCAATACTTACTACTACCTCCCTTTGAACCAACTGCCATTTGTCATCTCAAATACCTTTCCTGGAAAACTCTTTTTCTAGTGGCTGTCACTTCCACCAGAAGAGTCTCAGAAATTCAGGCACTTTGTGCGAAACCACTGTACATCATCTTTCATAAAGACAGGGTGTCATTGAGGACTAACCCCTCCTTCCTTCCTAATGTGATCTCTGAGTCAAATATTAATCAGTCTATAGAATTACTAGTTTTCTTTCCCAATTTCTCGAACAAGGGTGAATATTGTTTACATTTACTGGACATTTATAGGCAACTAAGGTTTTACCTTGACAGGACTAAAGACTCTTGAGCATCAGACCAATTGTTTATTTCCTTTTCAGAACCAAAACTAGGAAAAGCCATATGAAAAGTGACACTATCAAGATGGTTGAGAGGTTGCGTTATCTTCATTTATGAACTTAATCGAAAATTATCTGTGCATGTAAGAGTGCATTCACCAGACCCATTGTCACTTCAGCTGTTTTTCATTCCAAAGCTTCTCTAGATGAGATATGTGCAGCTGCAACTTGGGCTACGCCTCATACCTTTATCACTCATTACAAATTTGATATGGTCTCCAGGGGAGGAGCATCTTTTGGCTCTATGGTTCTCAGGAATATCCTTCTATAAGGCCATCCAGGGAATAAAGTGGCTGGGGTGTCTGTCCCAGCTGTCAAGAATGCAAACACGTTGCAACAAGCACAAACCGAAGAAGTCAACACAAATGCCTCAAGATCCACTGAACTCTCACCACCACTTTAATTTCAAATAAAAAGTTAAAACAATCCTTTAAAAATGAACACAGGTTCAAAAACAATACTGTTTTAAAACATAAATCCAAGCGCTTTTGTCTCTGTAAATCAGGGACTTCTTCAGAGATAATTTAAAACTGCTAACTTCCCTGTTTTTAAATATAATCCCAGGTGATCATGTGATCCCACACAAGACAGCCCCAATTAAAGAGAAATGATTAATTTATAATGTCCCCCACCCTTTCCACTCTTATTTTGCCTGTAAAAACTTTTAAAATATCCTATAACAGTTGTTTATGTCCAGATATAAGAAGTGTAAATTAATGTAAAAAGAACCTATACTATATATATATATATATATATATATATATATATATATATATATAGTTAAAGTGTATTTTAAAATATACATAAATAACATTAATTACCTTTAGTCTTGAGTCAAGAATAACTCTTTAGGATGTGCAAAACATTTTCTCTTTATTTAAATCCACATACGCCACTGCTCGGAGACTACCTTCACAATTAAAAAAAAAAAAACAGTCTCTCCAAGCAGCAAAAATACACACTCTTTATTTAATTTTCTTATCAGTGTCATGCATGCAGAATACTGATGTAGACAAATAGGATCTCTGCAGCCCCTCATGCTTCTCGCTTAGTGCTGCACGTGAACAATTAACAATCATGTTTTAGAAAAACACAAGCCATCTGGCTTGACAGTCAGTCTTGACCTTGTATATTTCAGCACCAGTAACATTCTAACTCCCCAACATTCCTTGTAACTACCCATCCCAGCATGGAAAGGTCAGAGCTTACATACAGTGTGTGTTCTTTCTTGCTTTCAGAAACCAGTCTTTATAACATCTCTTAACCCCTTTAGCACTTTATTTACCTTCAGTCATCTGTTAATACACTTGCAGCTTGATATTAGAATGCAGTTGTGAAACACTCAGAACTACAATAAGTATTTGTGGTTTGCATAAATATGCATCTATACTACATATCATTTTTAACATGAACAAATATTAAATAATTTATCAAACATATTTTTGAAGAAATTGTAAGTTAATATGCATTTTGTGTAGAATAATCATGAGAAAATATTTTTTTCTCTAACAGACTCCCTCCTTTGACACTACCAGTGTCATAAAATACACAATTATATTTTGATTTTCCTTAATTTGATAAATACGCTTCATCTGTAGTGATTGGGCTTTCATTCATCAGGTACAAGTGGCATTTCACATGTAGGTGCGATCAAGGAGTTTGTGATTACAGCCTTTAGAACAGAAAATATTAAGGCAATTAAAAGAATACCAGTTTTTATGCCTTCTAATATACTAGTTTCCAGGTTACCAAATACACTGCCCAACCATCCAAAAAGTTTCCATTGTTTAGAAGTACTGTCCAAATCTTTGGCCCTCTGCTCCATGAAATTGGCCAACTTTTCTTGTTCATCATGATAGTCAGTAATATAAGAACAACAATGACTTTTATGAGGGCACATGACCCCCCTTTTCTATCAGGCATTATATTGAGTGCCAAATACTATAATACTAGGAGACGTTAATATTGACTGGTCCCTCTACTCCAAACACTCAAATCCTCTCCCCATCAACTTACATGGCTTCTCCCAAAACATTCTATCTCCCACTAGAATTGGAAATGCTCAACAAAAGGAGAGCATCATTGACTGGATTCTTACTAATAAGACTCCAAACAACTATACTGCAGGGACCCTTCCAAACGACCTTAGTGACCACCTTATTACCTTTATCATAAAACACAAATGTCCGACCTCAAACCATCCCCTAACCAGACTAGTTAGGAATAGTAAGAATTTTGTCCCAAACCATTTTCTTGCAGACCTCAAAACATGCAATTGGTCCATCCTTAAAACTCTTCCCTTAGATGAGAGTGTGTCATATTTTAATGACATCTTCCTCAAGATACTTGACTCTCACGCTCCAATGAGACTTACTAGAACTAAGGAACGTATCGCACTTTGGTTAACAAAAGATACCAAATCCAAAATTAAACTCCGTGATCAGGCCTGGAATAAATGGAGATCTACCAAAACCCACCTTGACCGCATCAAGTTTCTACAGCTTAGAAACTCAACCAAAGCAGCCGTTATGACTGACAAAAAACAATATTTCTGCCACCTCCAAGACAAACACCAGCATAATCCTAAAAAATTCTGGGCTGGGTTCAATCACCTCCTTCATCCGGGTAAATCCACCACCCCCATCCCTGAAAAACTTTTGGGCAAAGATCCAGGACAAATAGCCAACACTTTTAATTCATTTTTTACTGAGACCATCCAGTCTCTCGCCAATCAGCTTACCACTTCTCCCTCGGCCACAACCTTAACTAAAGACCCAACTCAACCCTCCTTTAACCTACAACCCACATCTACCTCCTATATTCGAACCCTCTTGAAAAAACTCAAACCAACTACCTTAGCGGCTGACTTACTCCCAGCCAATTACTTACAATTAGCATCTGACGCCATAGCCTACCCTGTTTCAATCTTGATCAACCGGTCCATTTCTGAAGCTTCTATTCCTTCAATCTGGAAAATCTCCTATATCATCCCTCTGCATAAAGGTGGGTCCTCCACTGACATATCTAACTACAGACCAATAGCAATACTATCTCCTCTAGCCAAGATCTTGGAACGCTGCGTTCACAAACAACTCATTACCCATCTTTCTCGTAATAACCTTCTCTCTAACACCCAGCATGGCTTTCGCCCCCATCATAGCACAACCTCTGCCCTTCTCTCCTTTGTTGACTCAGTCAACCAAAACCGCAATAATAAACTTATATCCTCTGCGCTATTTCTCGATCTATCAAAAGCTTTCGACATGGTCAATCACAAACAGTTGATTCACACACTGGAAAACTTTCAACTTAGCAAATCAACCATAAGTTGGTTTAATGATTACCTCTCTTGTAGAAAACAGGCAGTCCAGTGGCAAAACACTCTATCAGACCTACTCCCAACTAATATCGGTGTTCCCCAAGGATCTATTCTCGGTCCCCTTCTTTTTTCCCTTTTTATAAATGGTCTACACTCGATCATTCCCAAAGCCACCTGCATTCAATACGCTGACGATTCCACCCTGATCTGCTCGGATGTTTCCCTTGCTAAACTCCAAATTGCAACCCAAAATTGCTTCTCCTTAGTTGAACAATGGTTCTCAGAACTAAAGCTTTTACTTAACCCAACCAAAACCAAATTACTTCTATTTTTCCCCACACCAATTACCTCCCAAAGAAAAGAACCACCTAGTACCAACAACCCAACCTTCCACGTGTCCTCCAACAATGGGACCATAATCGAACCTGTCTCCCACACTAAACTACTAGGGGTGACCATAGATAACAAGCTTAAATTTGATACACGTCAGTCTGACCATCAAGTCAGTTAACAAGAAACTTGGGTCTATAGAATAAAGAACTTCTTAACCCCGCACACAAAACTAACTATTGCCAGGACCCACCTCCTCTCCACACTCCTTTATGCATCCCCAGTATTCTCCTTCCTTAACAGGAGAGAACTCAACAAACTATCTACAACCTATAACCATATAGCCAGATTCATAACAGGAATGCCCTATCGCACCCATCACTGCCAAAATCTAAGGACACTGGAATGGCTAGAACTGCCCAACATTCTCAAACTCAACCAACTCACTGAGATTTTTAAAACAATCAACCATCCAGAAAAAACCCCCTCACTTAACAAAATATTCACCCCCTACTCCAACCTTATATCCCTTCGGTCGTCCAAAAGCCTACTAGTTCAGACCATTAAATCTAACAACTCGGGAGGCGAAGCACTCTATGCTAATTCCATTGGCAAATCCTGGAATGCCCTCCCAAACAACCTAAGGCATACAACCTCTCCTCACCAATTCAAAAAACATCTCAAAGATCTCCTAAAGTCCCAATGGTTATGCCCTTGCTCTAATCCAGACTAATAGCAAACGCCCCAGGCCCACCAAAGCCTCTACCCAACCCAAAGCCTTAATGGGTTCACAATGTAGCCAGGTTAGATCATCATTTTAAGCCTGTACCTCTTTTAACTAACATGTTTAACCTGTTTGATTGCTTTATTCGTGAATGTAATAATAATCAATTAATCTTCTTATGTTTCTGTTAAACTACCTCTGACTATATTTTTGAATGTAATAATAATTATTTACTCTTCAGATGTTTCTGTTTAAATACCTCTGTCTCTTTTGGAGCTTTTCTCCCCGGGCCTCTACTGAAAATGGACATGTATCCAGCTAGACTAGCCCGGTCAACAAATGTAAAATAAAATAAATAAATAAAAATAAATGGTTCTGTAACACTGCAGTTCATATTGCAGTCATTTTTCAATTTGTCATTATGATATGATGTGAAGTATGAATCAGCTACCTCCTGAAGAATCTGAGCAAGCATGGTGATTTCAAACAATGTCCTTTGCACTCCATACCCAGGAGTTAACTAAAAATACTTGCTCCACCCAGTGGATTGCCCGCTTATTTCTCAGTCTGCCTGCTGGAGGGTTCTCTAAATATTAAAAAGCAGGAGTAGGCATGATTACCACAAATGTAGTAATTTTCCTCTGTCATGCCCATGCCACACTCTCAGTCATAGTATCTTAACTGTAAAGAGTTTAACACACTTTTGTGTCTAGTGTCATTGTATTTGCTTATTCCCACTGGCACAGTCCCATTTCTGGCATAACATGTGTGTCCACAAATTGTGGTGGCAAGCTGAAGAGAAACAACCTTTAAAAATTAGTCAGATTACACCAGGTTAGATTAGTGTCACTAAGTTCTTTCTCAAATGTTACCTGTGATGCAGGAACTGGAATCATGGGAATCCCTGCCTTAGAATGTCGAGGTATATGCGAACATACACAACAGTTTGTCATAGCATACTGTCGAAGAACCAACAGGAAACTTATGTTCCCTCAACTAGGTTATTAAAAGAAACAGCAACAAAAACAGAGCAAAAGTACCTGTTGTCATGGGATTCATTATGAGGTGCTATTTTAGTTGAATTTTCTCCTTATAGGTTTCACTGGGCAGATTATTCATCCTTCACACTTCGATCTTCTTTTGCCAGCAATGATGATTCGTCTGGAGCACACAACAGGTCTTCTTACAGTAAGATGCATGAATTCAGGTTGGTTGTCTTGCACAGTGGACCACAGTCAGGGTGATGAGAATTACAAGGTAAAGGGCTTTGTACCTCAAACTCTAACAGTTCTTTTTTTGGAAGGTTTTTACATAAACCCAGTCACCTGGCTGCAGTTGGTGGCAGGGCTTGTCAGGTGGTGGAGGAAGAGATACTGCTGTTTGTTTGTTTGTGTCTTTCGGCTTTTCCCAGTTAGGGGTCGCCGCAGCGGAACTCCAGTCCGCTAATGATTGGCAGTAGATTTTTACATGCTGGCTTGCCGGGCCTAATGCACAACCTTCAACGAAGGAACGCCCATTCACGCATGTCGACACACAGAAGACGTTCTGAGAATCGAACGGGCAACGTCTAACTGTGAGGTGACAACGCTACCGCAGCACCACCACCGCAGTAAGAAATTAATATTTTCTTTTTATTATCCATTAGAGTTGATCTTTCATTTGACACAGGGGGAGCAATTGGAAAGGCTGTGGGTTTTCCCATTAATATCTCCCAGGGTCCCAATTTCCTCATGGAATTGAAAGTGTCTAAAACCATTTAAGGTTTGTTTAGTACAAATCTTTGAAAAAAGAAAAAAAATGTTTTTAAAGGGTCCTATTAACCCTCTCCACTAGTCTAGATGATTGTGGATGGTTGGGACAGTGAAGACTCAGCTTAAAAAATGTCCATAACTCCGTGGTCAGGGAATTAAAATGAGGTTCCTGGTCACTGTTAGTACAAGGTACACCAAATTTACAGACTCTACTTTGTGACATGGGTGAGCTTTTACCTATGCAGAAAATTTACATGTTTTAGTAGTGATTTATATATTATGTACTTTAGTCATCTGGACAAAGTCCATCTGTACATTAACAAAAGGTACCCATAATGGTGGTAAGCATTTTTTTAACATTGTATTCTAAACAATCACACAGTTATTAACATACTGACTTATCAAAGATGAGACATGAGTGGTTTACCTTCTTCGGGTAATTTGATTAAATAAAGCTGTCTTACCTGTACGGGCTAGTAAAAGATATGCCCTTACCAGGTAATTTAACAAGGAGGCAGGCGTCACCAGTCGGCCGTCTGGATGTCACCGTATTCCATCAGAGGATTTAATACATCCATCTTTGAGCCACCTCTGAACTTCTCCCTGTGATGTTTCAGCTTGAAAACTGACACTTTATCAAAATCAAATACGTCATTATTATTAGAGTTTTGGCAATAGCATTACATAAAAATTATTACTTATGTAATCTACTTGGTGGCATAATCTGCCAAATTATCTATGTCCTTTTGATGGACACTCAATGAAAATTTTTAACAGCAAAAAAAAAAAAACACTATTTTTTGTTAAAACAAAATATTTTTGCAACCAAATCTTTGTCTTGATCAGGCACCATCCACAGATTTAATCTGGTGTGGTGTATAGGAATGTCCATTAAGTCCTTTGTAGAAGAAAGCAGATAATTAGCCACAGACACACAATCATGCTCTTTACCATCCTCAGCAATAGATAACAAAGATGCAGGATTTAAAACAAAACTGTGTATCAGAGAAACAGATGGATCAGGAAAAGAAAAATTGCATATTTATATTTAGTTAGCTGTGCAGTCAAGGGGAGCTAAATTTCATTTTAAGTAATAAAGATGTTTCAGAGTGAGGGATAGGTACTGTAAGATCCTACTCTGAGATATTAAATGACCAAGATAACATACCTGAAGTAACCATAGCTGTAATAATTTTACTGTTGACACTTTGTGTCCTTTTCCTGCAAGGATAGTTAAAAGATGCAGGGTATCCTGCTAACATTGCTGAAAACAATCAGATACTATTAGTAAATTATTTACATATTGCACTAACACAGAACAACCTGGAAATGTCACATCCTTTAAATATATATATATATATATATATATATATATATATATATATATATATATATATATATATATTTTTTTTTTTTTAGAATTTGAGAAAATAATGAAAGAGATTGTGTATCTTTGTGAAAACCATGTCCATGTATACTACTGTCCCTTATAAATAAAAGCAAACAGAAACTGACTTTCAGAATGAATAGGTAGAGAAAAGAATGCTGAACAGATCTGTTACAGAAAAATATTTCGCTGCAGATGGTATGCAACTAAGTATTATTGCTGGTTTTGGAACCACAGAAAATGTTGGTAATACTGCATTGTTTACAACCCTCAGATCTGGCACAAACCTATAAGTATTTTATTATATTTTTTTATTTTTATTTTTACAGAGAGAATAGGAGTATTACAAAGACTTGTAGCTGGCACTATTTATTTCTTGTATCAAAGACTGAATTACAGGTCTGATTTTCCTGTTGTGCTTCTGATGTTAGTGGATACTATGGAATTTTAGCGAGGGGTTTTGATGGATTCAATTTTGTTTTTACAAGTTTTGCAGATTTTAATATACCTACTGCATTAGCATGTTTAACTCATTAGTTAGCAGATATCTGCTGCAGCAATTTTTAGTTGTCTGTATGCCTTCAAAAGGCTTTTCTTAGCTTTTGCTAAGAATTGTAATACTTCCCCCTCTGACTCTGTTGGAACATCTAGATACACCCTTTCTGGTGTACAGTAAATGGTAACACCCAGTTCACACAGAATATTTACTGGCACAGTTGTACTCCAAGAATAGAATGCCTTTCTTGTCAATCAAATCTAAAAAAATAGGTATAGGTTTTAAAACAGGATGCATAACTAGCATTTGTTACACCAACTGCCTTTACTTTAAACTGCTAAGCAACTCCAAAGAACAAAGTAAAAAAATGAAAAAGCAGCAAACCAAAGACCAGGAAGGAACCAGACCACAAAACTTACAAGCTTTCGTTCGTTTAATAAAACACCACGAACTTCACCAGAATAAATAGAAAAACTTAAAACCACCCTTTAAATACTTGTCATGTGCAAAAAACATCCAATGATAAAATGCTTCAAATAAATTTTTTAAATAGCCACTGTGATGTCATGAAAATTTAAAAATACACTACAAATTTTTTTAACATTGCCTATGTATAAAAACATGAAAATGTATGTATATAATAGTCAGCAATAACAAACTACTACACAGTGTTTCATCAAATAAAGCCCATTTTGTGAACAGTTTGGCTTACTACATCAAAGCCTTTGTAACTGAAGAAAACACTTGATGTTAATAGTTTCATTTAGTCATGGAGGGTAGTCTGCTCTTAAAGCTATCTGCCATTTAGTTTCCCTACATTCTAATAAGGCTTTAAAATTACCCACCAAAGGACCACAAACTACTTTGTCTAAAACAAAGAATGTAAATTTCTTAAAATTGTTACATAATAAAACATGTCGTGCCAGTGCATTATTCTTGTCTTTGTGTCTCACTGCCAACATGTGTTCATAAATCTTTCTACTTAGTGACCTGATGGTCTTGCCAGCATAAAAACTGGTACAAGAATTACATACTGCGAGATAAACAATGCCCACAGAATCACATGTAAATCTGTCCTTTGCCCAAATAACTTTCTTGAAATGTATCAACTCAACAGAACCTGAATTGGCAATGTATCTACATTGCCTGCAATGACCACAAGCAAAAGTCCCAACAGGGTCTTTGACCCCATTGTGTGATGTCTTAGAAGTATTTTCAAGTATACTTCTTATGTTACATACCTTTTTATAAGTGAACAAAGGTTCATTACCCAGGACTTTCACCAATTCAGAATGCCAAGCAACACCTTCCAATTTTCCTTAATAATATGCCTAATAAAGTCCATTCCATCTGAAATGGGCAATGGGAAGGCAAGCTCAAACATCTTGTTGTTTTGATTCACCCTACTTGCTACACTGAAATGCCTCTCAAAATGGGGCTAAACTGTCTCTGAGAGTTATAACTTCAGCAACAATGTTACGTAACCAAAACAGATCATATCCCCTGGCTGTAAAAAATCCATTCAGTTTGTTAACCTCACCATCAAAGACATAATTTTCACTAGTCAAATGGCTCAACCTTTTAAGTTGTCCCTTGACAACCCCTCTTTTCATATGTTGGGGGTGAAGACTGTCCCTGTGCAGGTACTGATTGACAAAGGTAGATTTCCTGTGGATACTACTTCTTCTGTCTTTCAGCTTTTCCCGGTTAGGGGTCGCCACAGCGGAACTCCGGTCCGCTAATGATTGGCAGTAGATTTTTACGTGCTGGCTTGCCGGGCCTAATGCACAACCTTCAGCGAAGGAACGCCCTCCAAGCATGTCGACACACAGAAGACGCTCTAACTGAGAATCAAACTACTACTACTGAAACTAAAACTGTCATTAAGTAGTTCCAAATGAATATCCAGGAAGTCTAGTGTTTTCCCAAACCCTCCCAAGGTAAAGTTCAAAAAACTGGTGGAACAATTCAGGTCTTGCACGAATAACTGGAAAATGTCAAAGTTCCCTTGCCACAAAAAAAAAAAAAAAAAAAATCATCAATGTAACGCTTGTAAAATAAAATGTTCTTAGCCAAAGGATGTGTCACAAGAAATTTTATCTCCCACATAACCATAACTAGATTAGCAAAAGAGGGAGCCACTCTAGAACCCATGGCCACACCAGAAATTTGCTGAAAAATACTAGTTCCAAACTTAAAAAAATTGCTTTCCAAAATCATTTCCATCAAAGCACACAAAGTGTTGATCTTAACATTGTCAAAGTCAGTATAACCAGTCAAATATTCCCTAAATAAATCAATTCCAACTTCTTGATCTATGCTTGTTTAAAGGGAAGTGACATCAAGTGTTACAAAAATATAGCTGACATATCAAAAAATTACAAATTAAATTCACATAACAACTCTAATAGATGCCATGAATCTTTTAAATAAAACCTTTAACTTTGAACAATAGGGTTACAATTTTTTCTAACCAAATAGAAATTCATTCAGTCTTAAGAGTATGCTGCTGACACTATGGGTCTAAAAGAGGGACGCTTCTGCATTTGTGGATGTTAGGAATACCAAAGAGAACTGCTAACTTCGGATGTTCAACCTGTAAGAACATGTACACTGAGTGTCCAATATTATCTTGACAAAATAAATCAAATAATAAAGTGTCAATACGCTTGAAACACAATAAAACTTCATTTATATTGACCTGTTTGTAGTTTCTATGGTCACTCAAAAGTTGCAGCATAGCATTTTCATAGTCCACAGTATGCATAATGACTAGGGCCCCACCCTTATCTGCCTTCATTACTCTCAGATTCTTATTAGTAGCTAAGTCAATTAATGCTTTCCTCTCTCCCTGAGTAAGATTATCAGTATTATGGGACCATCTACTAATGTCCCTGAAATACTGTTAACACAGTGTACCAAAAACTTGTAAGGAAAAGCATAAGGCAGGATTATAAGTACTTCTACATTTATATTGTTCTGTGGGTAAAACAGAAGTAGACAAACCATCAAAAATGAACTTCAAATTCAACTTTATTAAATATAACTTAAAATCCAGAAACAAATTTACTACATTCACTTTGTTGTTCCTTTTCTTTCCTTGTTCTTTCTTGTGTGTGGCCTGAATTTCTTTCGACCACCTCGGGGTTCACTGCACCCCTGATTTGTCCACTAAAAAAGGTCCATTCATTGTGGACACAGCAGCACCAACACTGGGAGAATTATTAACAACATTCATGTTGCCAGCATCACACTGACTAGAAACAGAAGTAGAAGCAACTGCCCCTGTACGACCATTAGTACTATCAAATGCACCAGTTGGTTTCACAGTTTGTACTGATGTTAAACATTTAGGTAAAGGATAGGCAGTCTTGTCTTTGTAGGCAGCCAAGTCCTTCTTCAATTTTCTTTGTTTCCTATTAATAATGGTCGCCCTCTGCCTATCTACTTTGATGGCAATACCTTCTTATAAAGTAGAAAAGCACTGGAAACATTTGGACCCACTAACTTTCATGTCCAGAGTTTCCATGTCAGTTTTTAAATTAGTAATATTACATTTATAATGGGCGACCAGCATTTTCATCAGGGCAACATCAGTACCATTAAAAAGTTCAGTCAATTGCTGGTACAAAGTGTCCCCTTGTTGAACACAGTTAGGAAATTTAAATAATCTTAAGCCACAAGATACATAGCAGAGTCTTACACATCCGTCTAAGTAAGCCACTTCTAACTGCAAAAAAATCATTTTTAAGGAAAGTTTTTCTAAAGAAAATATGTCATTTTTGCAAATGTCAAACTCATCGAGCAGCTACTTGTATTTCATGACTGTCCAATTTGAAGGGGTTTTCAAACTCACTAAAAAACATGAGAAACCACATCTTTATGTGAAATTGTGCTAGCTGAAGTCCCACCAGCACCATTAGGATGAAAAACACCATCACTGAATCCACTGAATGAAGAAACACCTCCATCTTTGTTTCCCCCAGCCAACTGACTGAGGGATTGTTGTACTGAAGTCAGCATGCTACTAACAATACTGCTCTGTAGCTGAACTCCTCCTCCTTGGTTACATTGACAGCGAGAAAAGCCTTCACAGATAGCAGCAATAATGTTGTCCATAAAGGATTCGGTAGACATAAGGGATTTGTCTAACACTGAATGGGTGCTGCCTTTACGTTCTTTCTATACTGGTATTTAACTGCCTGAAGTAAATTTTAATACAGACCTAGTGTTGCCAATTCCACCAAGAATAGAATTGGTTTGCATTTATTTCTACCTTAACATAGGTTGATCCAATGGCAGCAAAGGGTCAAGATTTATTTTTGTTTTATTTCCCTGCCATTGTCAGTACTGTGATTTGCAGCACTTAGTATGGACTTTGTCTTTTTCCTGCCAGTCTATAAACATTTGCTTCATTTGATTTTGTACAGGGTTTGCAAACTCTGCACAAAGGCAGCTGCAATAGCTGGTTTAGCCTGCTCATTTGGGTCTGGTATTTCTGAATGTTTATCACACTGCTTTAAGATGACTCAAATAATCTGCAGGGGCATTCTCTTTATTTTGCCTGCATGCCTGACCCACTTTTATAATGCTATTCTTTATCTATTAGTGCATTTCCTGTGGGAGTAAAATTTGTTATTTTAGCGTTTTCAAATAACTGTGTTCTTATTTCATTCGAAGTAACTTCCCGAAGCAACTGGTTTAAATCTGTCAAAGTAGGGTTATAATATATTTTTTTCCTCCTTAAACCTTCATGGATGTTTTTTTTTCTTTCAGTTAGAAAACATTTAGACATAGTATGCAAATCAGCATTAGCCCCCTCCCCCCCATTTTTTTTAAAGATGCCAAAAAAAAAAATCTTCTGCGGAGGCAATAGCCTCTTGTCCTACCCTAGCATATGAGTGCTTGTGATGAGCCACAGGAGTGTCAATCACAGTGCTCCTGTTGGAAAGGTTGAAGCTTGTTGAGAATGATAGGAAGAAGAAAGAAAGAAAAACGTTTTTAACTGCAGATGCCTGTTCTAGAGATGAGAGTTGAACAGGAGAACTATGTTCAAATGTAACAGTACCACTCTGAACATGTGTTCAAAAATGCAGAGGTATGAGATACAGCAGAAACTTGGACAGGGGCCACCCGTACCAGTACATATGAGGGTGAGGTGCAGTAGCTACTGGAGGATTATCATCCTCTTTAAAACTCTCTGCTTTTTGGACATGCTTAGTTTTCTTTTTTTTCAAACCTGCCAAAACAGAATAAAGGTCTTTACTGCTTTCTTAACATCTTTTACCTGTTGCCACAGTTTTTATTAGCATCCTGACTCTTTTTCCTTTTAAGAGATTCAGTATACCAAGAATAAAATACTGACATTTGTTACCCACTTACTTAATACCTTTCAAGTTCATGAATTTTTTTCTATCATAAGTTTCATTTAATGGAAATACTCCACCAGAACATTTTTTAGTAAGCTGAAACCAGTCATGCAAATACTTACAACTTCCTTTATTTTAACTATAATAAATAAAATATGCATGTGTTCCCTTTTCAGGGATTCAATCTTGTTTGCTTATCTTCGTTTCTGTCTCTCTCTCTCTCTCTTTTAACTTACCTTACAGATCCTGGATCCTGGCAGTTTAGAGTTGAGAAAAATAACTATATCAATCCACACACCATTCAGGGAGGGAAGGGTAGGAATTCTGTCATCATGCAGTGACAGAGGAGAGGTTTTGATCAGCCTTTTCTCATAGCACCCCTTGCTTTCATTGCATTACGAGCTTAAACGTTACAGCTCCAGCATTGCAGTTGGGATAATTGTGTCCAGAACTGACCACTCTTTCAGACCCTCTGACGGTACTTTCACACAGTCACACCTGGAATTGATTTAACAACAGACACACTTATATTTCAACATGTGTAGGCACATCAATTTGAATTAACTCTACTTTTAACTTTTCTTTTTTCTCTCTCTGTCACTGCAGTCATAACATCACACAACAACACAGACATCAGTCGTACATTAAAGCAGCAGAAAGCAAACATTCATACCTCTTACCTTTTTTTCCTGAAGGTACCGCCCTCATCACAAGGTGCCTCCTTGTGTTAAATTCTCTCTTTTTGTATACTATATATATATATATATATATATATACACACACACACACACACACACACACACACACACACACACACACACACACACACACATATACAGTAACAATTTGTTCTTAGTTGCTGTGGGATCCACCCACTATAACCTTGAGGGTACCTCCCTCAACACAAGGCACCTCCTTGTGTTTTTTTCCCCTTATATATTAATAAACCTTTTATTATTTCAGGTGGGAACTGCACACTATCACTTTTACATACAACAAATAAGCAGATTTCTATCATTCCACAAGGCAGCAGACACCACATATCTAATAAGCAACTCAGTCATTCAACAAACAGGAACCTCATATACTTAAAAGCAAAGTCAGTCATTCAACAAAACAGTACACATTATATACTTAAAAGCAAAGTCAGTCATTCAACAAAGCAGTACATATATACTTAAAAGCAGTCAGTCGTTTAACAAAACAGTACACAGTATATACTTAAAAGCAATCAGTCATTTAATAAAAGAGTACACAGTATATACTGAAAAGCAGTCAGTCATTTAACAAAACAATAAACACAGTGCCACCATTACTTTGAACTGCAGTTTTCTAAAAGAGAAGAAAGAAAGAAAAACATTTTTTTCCCAAAGCCAATTTCCCATCTCTAGTCTATTATGTTTGCACACCCTGAATAGTTAAGTGTCCAAGCTCTGACCATTCTGTACAAAACAGTGTGGAATTCACAGAAGAACTTTCTGTGCTGCGCCATTTATTATGCATTCCAGAGTGTTCCGCAGCAAGATCAAAGTTCAGGTTGCAAGCACGGCACCAAAATGTTAAACTGCATTTTAAAATATACATAAATAACATTAATTACCTTTAGCCTTGAGTCAAGAATAACTCTTCAGGATGTGCAAAACATTTTCTCTTTATTTAAATCCACATACGTCAGTGCGAGGAGACTACCTTCACAATTAAAAAAAAAACAGTCTCTCTAAGCAGCAAAAATGCACACTGTTTATTTAATTTTCTTATCGGTATCATGCATGCAGAATACTGACGTGGACAACTCCCCAACATTCCTTGTAACTATCCATCCCAGTATGGGAAGTTCAGAGCTTACATACAGTGTGTCTTTCTTGCTTTCAGAAACCAGTCTTTATAACATCCCTTAACCCCTTCAACGCTTTCTTTACCTTCAGTCATCTGTTAATAATACACTTGCAGCTTTTTATTAGAATACAGTTGTGAAACACTCAGAACTACAATAAGTATTTGTGGTTTGCATAACTATGCATCTGTACTACATATCATTTTAACATGAACAAATATTAAATAATTTATCAAACATATTTGTGAAGAAATTGTAAGTTAATACACATTTTATGTAGAATAATCATGAGATATGCATTTTTTGTCTAACACTATATACATATTTAAAAATAACTATAAAAGTATATACATATAAAATATAAATATTAAGGTATACTCATATATTTTTACACATCTGTTTTTACTGTTATCAAAATCTATAAGAGTGGAATGCCCAGTTAAAACAAATACTGTTGTGTCTTCCTTTTAATACACTTCCCTCACCTCTCCAAGGCTTTTAGTCTTAGAACACACATTATTGAGCAAAGTTCATTTAAACCAGGCCTGCTGCCAGCAGTCAAGGATAATTGCCACTGGAGTTCATTCTTTCCAGTCTAAGACTCCAGGGCCCCCCCTGACCTGCTGGTTGACCTTCTCCAACATCATAAACTTAAATGTGTGATCCGGGTACCCTTGAATATGTTTGTACAGAGCATTTGTTTTTTTTTTCTTTTCTGTTATCATATAAATGCTCATATATTCTTTCTTTCAAGGGACGCTCGGTCTTCCCAACGTAAAATGCTGGGCAGTCTTGGCATCTGGCCACATATACCACCCATTTACTGAAACAGTCATACCTGCCCCTCATTTTAATGTTCCTCCCTGTTATCTCTACCTGTTGTGCTTCCTGAATATGTTTGCAATAATCACACCGCCCACATTTTCTCATCATGTTTGTAGTTCAGTTTAGTTGTTTGGGCTACTCCAACAGCTGTTTTATAGTTTTCCCCTTATGGTAAACTATACTTGGTCTTTCCTCCAATATATTCCTACAGATTTCTTCCTTCATAATAATTGACCAATTTTTCTGTATCATTCTCCATATATAATGACTCTGCATACCAAAAGTAGTAACAAATGCATGATTAAACCTATTTTTAATGTTACGCTGATCTTCTATTTCAACATTCAAAGCCTCCTCTTCCTGTATCAGTACTGTATGTAAAATAGGTTTAAAATGCCCTCTAATCCTTTTGTTCAATTCTTCCCTAGACAAATTATCCACTAACTCTGATGGACATCCTCTTCTTTCAAACATCCTTCTTAACAATTCACATTCTTCCAAAAAGTGTTCTTTTGTGACCATCTGAGCCACCTTTACAAATTGTCCCTTAACTACTACTTGTTTATGGGCTATAGGGTGGTGACTAGAATAATTTAAAATGGAGTTTGAATATGTGGGCTTCCTGTAAATGCATGCTATGTAGGTTTTATTGACTATGTCTTACTCCCACCTGTGATGTAAATTTTCAAAAGTCAGTAGTTCTATTCAGATATTCAAAAGTTGGTATCTCAACTTTCCCGTCTTTCCATATAAAAAAAACAAATCATCCAAGAATCTCCCAGAAAATCTAATAGAGTCTTTAAAAGGTCCTTCCATTATATATATATTTTTTCCCATTCCACCATTACTGTATTAGCAAATAAAGACCTTACCGGTGACCACATAGCTACCCCATTTTTTTGCAGGTAGTAGCACCCTTCAAAAAAGATGTAATTGTTCTTTAAAATGATATTGATTAATTGTTCATAAACATTAATCTTACTCTGCCCTATTCCTTTTCGTAAGAGAAAATCACAAAACCATGTTACCCCAGTTCGTGTGGTATCACGGTATAAAGATCTTTTATATCCACCATTATTAAAGTGTCATTTTCTGTCTTTAGCAAAACATGTTACGGATACTTCAGAAGACCATACTTTAAAATGTAGTAATAGAATTAAAGAAAATGGTCATTTAGGAGATATTAGGAATGTCACAGAAGATAAAGAATTATTTTGGATAGTGAATTTGCAAACTCCTAAAGAGGGGGCCTTAATGACAAGGTCTCTTTATGACCTAGCTTAAAGTGTAGGAAACCAAGACTGTGAATATTGTTGCGTTATGTGATTGTATTAATTGATTATTGTACCATGTAATTTTACTATTAGATGTGATTGTTTTTTAGATATATATATTGTTCATTTTAATGTGATAGACACATGGTCTGATGAAGTGACATTATTCTACGAAAGTGCTCACCTCTCTTTTTTATTTTAATAAAGTGCTCTGCTATTTGTCAACACATTTTTTTTGCTTATACTATTTTTATGTGCTGTTGGTGACCGTTGGAATATTACTTTATTTTGTTTTGTTTTATCAAACGGACACCATGGCAGATGGCTTTAATTTGGAACTAGATTTTAATCCAGCAACAACTAATGTTTAGAGAAGCAGGGAAACACTGAAGAAAGTTCTTAATGTGAATGGCAATCCGTTGCTGTCTCTGAATCCTATAGAGAAAGGTATGGCAACAGGCTATGGAGATGTTAATGTGGAAAATTTTAATAGGCAGATGAAAGAACTTGAAGGTCAGTTGTTTAAGTTACAAGATATCAATAGCAAAGATTCCATATGGAAGCTTGCCTACACTACAAAGTAGTACCCAGAGGGCTATGAGTGCTAGTTATGCCAACGTATGGTTCTACATATCCGGACCTTCTAAAAAGTTGGCAACAGCTAAATTTGGACACTAGTTTCAAATATATACAAATGTTAATTGACCATTTCAAACCATATAAGGCTTCATTAATAGATTCTGTTACTAGTTTGCAGAAGAATTTGTTGGAATAGTTTCCGGCTTGTCTAGTTAATGCCTGCATGAATGACATAATTGATAACACTACTGCATATGAATCACAGTTAAAACAACAAAAGATGAGAAAGTTACATAGAGACTTTCAAGACTTTAATAATGGTCAAGTGTTTACATGGTCAAGGAATTTGAAAGATCAAAAAACTGAAATATATAAATCTAGTAACCAAAAAGACTGTGCTGTTTCTTCTGATGTGGTTGAAACTAATAAGAGACCTGCTATGAATGTACTGGCACCAGTGATGAGTTATCCAGTGCTCTCTACAATCTCCGGTGCGAACAATAAGAATGATGCACTTGATGTTCGACCTAAAAACCTAATGGACAGACCCAGGTTTTTATGCAGTTGCCTCTGCCCATAAGAGATATTGGGACAGTGGAGAGGGGTTGCTCCAACAGCAGAGGGTGGAAGCGCAGGAGGCTTCAACAATAGATGCTGACATCACAGAATCCAAATGATAAAGAAGCTATGGGCAAAAACAGCAAAGGACTGATTTATAATCTATCTAAAAGAATTTTGACCCCAAAGGAAACATATGTTTTACAAAGGGGACTTTCCTTTGTACCAGCTAGACTTTCTAGTGTGGGGGAAGCATCTGTGGACATTAGGTTATTTGCACGCAAAGTTATGTTAAGAGTCATGTATTCAGGAAAAGAAACAGTGAGTACTTTTAAAAAAAATTGTTTGTTTAACCCTATTTTAAATCCAGCACTTGAAGTTTTTTGTAATGCATGCAAACATGAATTAAATGCAGTTTTTAATCAGAATGTGAAACGGAATAAACGCTTCCATAATATGAGTAAAGTAGAACTTTTAGCTTTAGAAAAATTATGTTCAAATGCCAGTATTTGCATCAGACCTGCTGATAAAGGTGGGGCTATAATAATTATGGATTAGGAGATGTACAATGATATGGTTTTCACATTGCTAAATGATGAAAATACCTATGAAAATATTACACTTTCAGATATTTATAAGTTGATTGAGAATATACATAGAATGTTAAATGATTGTGCTCTTAAATTATTACTGTGGAAGTTTATAGGTTTTGTATAGTGGAATTACCACTAATTCCAATATTTCAGGCTCTTCCCAAAATACATAAAGATGTTAACAATCCACTGCTCAGACCTACTGTATCTGGGCAGGGATGAGCAACTGAAATGTCAGTATATGTTGAAAAACATCTACGAATAGTGCTGGAGAAATATCCAACAGTTTTGAATGATACTGAACAGTTTTTGAAGCAATTTTATGATGTTTTCTCACATATGGGGAAAGAAGATTATTTGTTTGTTACGTTAGACATTAATTCTTTATTTACTGTCATCCCGAATGATCTAGGATTAGAATTAATTAAAGGATTTTTGATAAAGAATAGTACATATAGTATTGATAAGATAGATTTGCTGTGTCTATTTGTTGAGACCATTTTAGAAAATATTTTTATGTTTGCCAGTAGATATTACTCTCAAAAGACTGGGGTAGCAATGGGTACCCCCTATGCCAACAGCTATGCAAATGCTGTTTTGGCACAGTGGGAAAGTAGTTATATGTAAAGCGATAATGCATATAACTCTTTCATTAAGTTTTAGCATAGATTTGTAGATGACGTGTTTATTTTATGGGTGGGTGAATATGACCAATTATTAGCTTTTGTTTCATATTTATATACTACCACTACCTTCCTTAAATTTTCTTTGACTGTCTCTAATAGTGAAATGGATTTTTTAGATATACATCTTAGTAAGGATGGTTTGAACAAGATTAGTACCACCAGATTTAGGAAGAAATGTTATACTAACCACATTTTACATCGGAATAGTTTATACCCACCACATATTTATAAAAATATAATAAAGGGTCAAGCTATTAGACTTTCATGTCTGAATAATAATGAGTCTACCTTTGTTAATGACATTAATATAATGTGGAAGGAACCAGTGCTAAAGAGATAGATTACTAACTTAGCAATATTAAAGAACTAAGAGAGAACAAAGCCACTCCTTATTTTTCAGGCTGCACCGATAATTCTGCACAATATAACGGGCAGGGCTTTTGTATACAAGCACCTAAACTTTGTCTGACGCATTCAAGTAACATAAAAGATATATGTAATATTATAAATAGGAATTGGCACATTCTACAAACAGATAAAGAAGTTAACAGTGTAATAGGACAGACACCATCCTTTTGTTTTAAGAATAAATGATCTCTAAAAAGGATTCTGTGTTATAATAACAATAAAAAGCAACATAAAGTAGATGAGGTATCATCAGCTTGTATGACGCCCTGTGGCAGTTGTAATTTGTGCTATCTGATTGATAGTAAGAATGTTTTTGTACATCCAATTACTCATAGGTCTTATAAGTTTAAAGTGAGAGCTATTTGTAGATCCAAGCATTTGGTATATTTAACTCAGTGTTCAGTATGCCAGAAGTTTTATGTGGGAAAGACTAATAGAACATTGATGGAAAGAATTTGAGAACATGCTAGGGATATCAGACATGTTAATTCCACTAGTTCTTTAGCAAAACATGTTATGGATACTTCATAAGACCATACTTTCAAATTTAGAGTGATAGAATTAGTCAAAGAAAATGGTTGATGTGAAGTTGTCCTATCTCGCCTTAATTCTTTACTGATGGGTTTGGAACCGATCCTCAGTTCTGACTTGGCCATTTATATACGCTCAAGCTCTGCAACTAGCTCATGGCTTATTCCCTATCCCGTGATGCTCTAGTGCCTTCCCCAGATCTCGTTTGCCACTAAAACAGATCGGGTGATTCTTCTAGCTCTGGCTGGATTTTGTACTACCTTTTGATATACATAGCTCATATTAGTGTGTTTTTTCTTAGAGTGCATAGTTAGTTAACTTTGGTGTGCTAGTTAGTCTTTTTTGACCTTTTTTCCATTCCGGGATCTTCGGCCTCGACTGTTCCAACTACCTCAGTGCCATCCGAGGGGTCTAGGAGCCGACACTCACCAGTCGGGTCCGGGAAGGAGAGTCAAGCCAAGATTTTCTCAGATCCGATCCTGCCTCTCAGGGCCTCGGTGCATCTGATTTCACCCCTTAACTCAGCTTCGGACCCTACCCCTGTGGTACCAGGGAGACCTTCCGGTTCTTCGGAGCCGGAGGTTTCCTTGAATCATGGGTGGGGGGCTTTCAAGGCTATGAGGAGAGCACTGTCCTCAGAGGCATCCCCACATTCCGGTCCAACCATTCCCTCCCATTGGTACTGGTGTCTGTCTCCGTGCAACCGATTCCACACAGGCGTAGAGACCCAGAGCCTCAAGATGTCCCAGTGGGTGAATCCCACTCTTCCAAACCTCTCCAGAATACCCTTCCGAAGAGGTCCTCTGGAAGAGAGCATGCAAGAGGAAGCATTTGGACTCCCAGCAGGAGTCAGTCACGTCAGACACAGACCTTGATGATTCAGAAGGGTCCGCACGGTCGCCCTCTGAGGATGTCTCCTTTGTTGACATCCTAGAGATCCTTAAACAGAGAGGCGGCTGGAAGGCCATCACCCCTTCTGATGAGGAGTCTGTTTACCTGGAGGCTTTCGGGTCTTAACCTTCCACACTTGGGTGTCTCCGCCTTTCGATGAGCTTATGGACTTAATTTGTCAGAAGACTTGGGAGTCTCCAGATACAGTGGAGCCCGTCCTTAGGAGGCCAAATAAGTTTATCACTTCTCCAGAAGATAAAACTTTTTTGACAAAAGGTGTCCCAGTAGATGCTGTGGTGGTGGTGGCAGCCACCCAGAAGGAGTTTTCGGAAACTTGTACTTCTGTTCATCCTCCAAACAAAGATAGAGAAATAAGGAAAGTGCATGTTTTCTTCAGTGACCTTTATTCTCAGGTCTCTGAATTACCTAACCCACTTCACTAGACTACAAAGAGATCTCCTTAAGGAACTTGGAGATACTCTTTAGGGTTCAGTAGCATAGGGGAGAGCAGACAAGGTATCATCCCAGCTCTCAACCTTAACTCCGTATTGAACTCATCCATGAGGCTAGTTTCTTATGCAGCCAATGGAGCGAGTAGGTCAGAGGGTTCAGGAATAGCCCTTAGGAGATATTTTTGGATGCGCTTGTGTAATTTTGTGGAACCCTTCAAGTCATCCTTTGTTAACACCCTTTTCGATGGCTCGTCTCTATTCAGGTCTAAAGTCAAAGAAACGCTAACCAGGTGAGAACAGGAAGGAAAACCTCTTTCTGCCATCTGAGTCCATTTTTCCACCCCTTCTAGACCCTATCCCAAGGGTCAAAAGGAAGGAAAGATGTGGTTTTGGAAATCCCAGAGAGCTTTTCCAGACACACGTGGTGAACCTTTCTCCAGGGACAGAGGAGGAGGTAATAATGGAAGACACCGGCCACATGGCAGAGGGGATCTGCAGAATCAGGGCGACCGAGAATCGTTCTTCAGTAAGCCCTTTCAGTGCTCCTGAAAGAAGGCCCACCTGTCCCACTCTGGTGGCAGTTGGGGGTCGCTTATCTTTGTACCCAGATGCTTGGCTAAAAATAACAATAGACAAGTGGGTATAAAGCATCATATCCAGAAGCTACTCAATACATTTTTCCATGCCACCAACACAAAGCAAAAGGATCCCAGAAATTCCACCCAGTCACAGGGAGCAAGCAATCATAGAAGTTCAGAAGTTGCTAGAAAAAAAGAGTCATCCAACCGGTCTCCACAGACCAGATAGGATCTGGGACTTACTCAAGGTTCTTTTTAGTTCCAAAGAAAATGGGACTGGAGACCCATACTGCATCTCAGCAGACTGAACAAATCTGTAAAAAAGACAAAGCTCTGGATGGTTACACTGCAGTCGATACTCCCTTTTCTGGGGAAAGACAAGTGGATGTACTCTGTAGGCCTCCAAGATGTGTACTACCACAAAAAAATGGACAGACCGTCCAGGAGTCACCTGCGGTTTCGGCTGGGAGCCAGTCAGTACCAATTCTGAGCTCTGCCCTTTGGCCTCACTACAGCCCCCAGAGTGTTCACCAAATGTATGGCAGTGATCACGGCTCACCTGAGGCATTCAGGATTCCCAGAGTTTCTATACTTAGACGACTGGCTCCTATTCACCACCAGCAAGCATCTACTAATACAAACAAAAGACACCATCTTACAGCTTTTTGCCCATTTGGGGATTACTATAAACTATGAAAAATCTGCCTTATTGCCATCTCAACATATCATTTTTATAGGTGCAGTTTTAGACACTTCTACAATTATGGTAAAGCTTCCAATAGAAAGGATACAGGCCCTTCGAACACAAGTGTTAGATCTCCTCTGCAGAACAAAAGCTCAAGCAAGGGAAGTTCTGAAAGTACTGGGCATGATGGCAGCAGCAGTCAATGTAATTCCTCTAGCTCGAATGCACATGAGAATTTTTCAATGTCTCCTTTTTACACAGTGATAAATGCAAGAACTCCTAATGTCTCACTAGATAATGCTGACAGAATCTTGCAAGAAAGAGCTACGTTGGTGGCTTCACTCAGACCAAGTGACATTAAGCCGACCTTTCGTCCTCTCAGCTCCACTAGCTACAGTGATCATGGATGCTTCCCAGATAGGGTGGGGAGTGCATTATCAGGGAAGAACAGCCCAAGGCACATGGCAGAATCACAAGGCCCACTTACATATCAATGTCCCAGAGATGAGAGCAGTGCTTCTAGCATTGCATGCATTTCATACCATTGTATGGTATATAAACAAGTAGGGAGGAACCAAATTTTATCCCCTTTGCCGAGAGGCCCTGAGAGTATGGCAGTGGGCAATGTCCTCCCAACAATTTCTAATAGCAACGCACATCCCGGGGAAATCCAACATGATAGCAGACAAACTCAGCAGAGAAAGATTGATGCTCCACAAGTGGTCCGTCAAACAAGAAGTAGTGGAAATGATTTTCCAAAAATGGGGCCAACCTTGCTATGATCTCTTTGCCACATCCACAAACATGAAATGCAGCAGCTACTTTGCCCTAATACTCCCTCCAGGGAAACCACCAAGAGATGCACTTTTGCACGGTTAGCCCCGGGTCTCCTCTGTGCTTTTCCCCCTTTTCCATTGATACCCAAAGTTCTTCAGAAAGCCAGCACATTGGGAAGGACCTTGATACTAATAGGCCCTTACTGGCATCATCAAATTTGGTTCCCCTTTTTGCAGCCTCATCTTCAGGAGGAACCTTGGATTCTAGACCCAGTGCTGGATCTTCTGATTCATTCATCGGGAGTTCCTCATCCATCCCTTCAAACCCTCCAGTTAATAGCTTGGCTGCTCATATTCCAGGCTACAAAATATTTTGTCCGCTGCACAACACATTTTAATTTCTTCTCACAAGACTTCAACGAGAAGGTTATATCTTAGCAAATGAAAAAGATTTTCAGTTTGGGCATTAGAGAATCATATTGACCCTTATTCAGCACATATACCTTCTATTCTGAAGCTGTTGACAAAACTTTTTAATGATAGGGCAGCTGCAGCTACTATCCAAGTTCAGTTGGCAGTAATTTCAAATTTTCACAATGGAAATGATGCAACAAACATTATGTCCCACAGACTGTCTAAAGCCTTTCTGAGAGGCACTAATCTTTTAAGACCATCTATTAAGCCCTCACTACCATCATGAAATCTAAATTTTGTTCTATCTAGGATAATTTTCCCCCCTTTTGAACATGCATCATCATGCAAATTGAGGTTTTTGACATGGAAAACTGTCATTTTGGTAGCCATCACCTCAGCTAGGTGGGTATCAGAACTACAAGCTTTATCAATCAAACCCCCTTATCTATTATTCTACAATGACAGGGTAACATTATGCACAAACACATCCTTCCTACCAAAGGTATGTTCCGAGACCAACCTTAATCAATCCACAGACCTACCAGTTTTTTCCCAAAATATGGCAATAAGGAAGAATATATGCTACACCAACTTGATGTTCATAGACAATTTTGTTTCTATTTGCACAGAATAAAAGGATTTAGAAAGTCTGATCAACTATTTGTTTCATTTTCAGATGCCAAAAAAAGGTGCATCAGTAGTAAAAACCACTTTATCTAGGTGGTTATTAGACTGCATTTCATTCACTTACAATTCAGTGAATAAAAAAACTGCCAAAAAAAATAAAAGCTCACACTACTAGGTTGGTTTCCACCTCTTCTGCTTTTAGTGCCAAGTTGCCAATAGATACAATTTGTATAGCAGCAACTTGGGCAACGCCTCATACCTTTATTACTCATTACAAAATAGATTTGACCTCCAGGGACAGGGCCTCCTTCGGGTCTACTGTTCTGATGAATATACTCCCGTGTGCCACCCAAGAAAATGGTGCTAGGGACGCTGTCCCATCAGTAAAGAATAAAGGTGAGATAGAACAACTTCACATAAAGAAGTTATGTACCTACCATAACGTTCCATGTGAGTTGTCTATCTCGCCTTCATTCTTACGTCCCACCATCCAACCCCTAGCCTGTGGCTTCTAGTGGATCAAGACGTGTCTGATTGGCACCTGTTTGGCTTTGACCCTATTCTGGTCTTCTAAACAGTAGGAAATTATGTGTGTGTGTGTGTGTGTGTGTGTGTGTGTGTGTGTGTGTGTGTGTGTGTGTGTGTGTGTATATATATATATATATATATATATATATATATATATATATATATATATGTACATATATATATATATATATATATATATATATATATATATATATATATAGTTATATATAGATAGATATGTATTATATATTCAAAGCTTCAAAATTTTGAACTTTATATGTTCAACAACATATGAGCGAAACTTGAAACCTGGAATATATAATAAAAAAGTAAAAAAAAAAAAAAAACTTACCTTAATGCTCTAAGCAGGGGGCAAGCCCCCCTGCGCCCCCCCCACACCCCTACTTAAATATACCAACTCCAAGACCGCACTTCAGTGCAGAAAAGGGAAATTTTCCCATTCTGTGCGTATGGAGCCGTTGTCTTTCACCTTCGAACCTTTCAAAGTTCATTCATATGGTGTTGACCATATGACATTTGGACTTTGAAACGTTCGGCAATTGAATAGGGACCCTATATATATATATATATATATATATATATATATATATATATGTATATATATATATATATATATATATATATATATATATATACACACATACATACATACACAGTGGATATAAAAAGTGTACACACCACTGTTAAAATGCCAGGTTTTTGTGATATAAAAAAATGAGATCACAATAAATAATTTCAAAACTTTTCCCAAATTTAATGTGACCTATATCCTGTACAATTCAACTGAAAAACAAACAAATCTGTTAGGGGAAAAATATAAAAAATGTACAATAAGCTGGTTGCATAAGTGTGCACACCCTTAAACTAATACTTTGTTGAAGCACCTTTTTATTTAATTAGAGCATTCAGTCATGCACTATATTATACGACCTGCTAATTATCCCTTTTTAACACCAACTTCTGTTCTAGACTCATTTTAAAAAACCTGCACCAGAGCTGGTCTTTCACTTAGCAGTCCCCTATCCCTTTATCTTTGCCTATACTATGTTATCAATCTTTGATAGGGAAGCCTGCCTCTAACCTGCCGTCCAAACTTGTGTTTGGCCTCATCTTACTCTGTTAACTTTCCCTCTCTAGTAATTTGCTCCCAATGCCTTGGTTATTTTGATAAATTTCTCCAGTAAATTTTGACCCCTTCTTGTCTATTTTTTACACCTCTACATACAGACATTCCTATTGGTAAAATCTCCTTTCTCCATTCTCATGTTGGGTTGTTGTTTGAGTACTTTCTGCAACTTTATGAATATGATATTCTGCATGATTGTTGTTCTTCCTAAGAGCCTTCATCCAAAATCCTACTCAGTACTTCTTAAACTCCCCCTAACCCATTTTATCATCATTCCTTTCCATTTTCATTTATAACCATCTGCTTGTGTTGTGTATATGAACCATGTTAAGTTGTCAATCTCGCCTTCATTCTTGCTTGATGGGTTCGGAGCCGATCCCTCGGCTCCGACTCGGCACTTGCTTTAGCTCGAGAACTCCTTTTACCAGCTCGAGGCAGCCCCATATCCCATGATGCAAGGCAGGAAGTACCCAGATCTCGTTTGCCGCTTGGGAGGTCTTCTCTTTACCAGCTCCTGGTAAGTAATTCACTTTGTGACATTTAAGCCCCTTTTACTTAAAAACCTTTATTTTTGATAGTTTAACTTTAAACTTTTTTTCTGACAGAAATCCTGTCTCTTTTAAATTTTTTAGTCAGTTAATTTCCCTTTCCCATCCCCCTGTTAGGGTGTGTGTGTTGGTTTAGTTTACTAAATCCTTTTGGGATTAATTTAATTTAATTGGACTGGTGTGTGTCTGTTTTTGGGCACCATGTCTAAAGAGAGGGTTTCAGGTTTTAAGAAGTGTGACTCGTGCTGTCAGAAGATGTCTCTGACAGACGGTCACACTTCTTGCCTGTACTGTTTAGGCCCTCTTCACCTGCAGGACTCCTGTGCTATTTGTCACTCCTTCAGCCAGAGAGTCCTGCAGGAGAGAAGGAATAAGTTGATTCTGAGGGTCTTCTTAGCCGGAGGGCTCTCCGGCTAAGTCGGCCCACAAAAATCAACAAATCTGCCAAGACCCAGGCTTCTGTTCCTAAGCCTGTGGCTCGGCTCGACTCAGAGTCGAGATCGCCCGGCTGGAGCCGATTCTGGATCTACTAAGCCGGCGCGATGGCTATCGGTGCCGATCTGCTGACCACTGTGTCGGTTCCGACCGGCTCGACACCACGTGGCATCGTGTCGGCCCGATCGGCTCCGACACCCATGGCACGGGCATCGGTGTCGGCTCCGATCGGCCCGACACCGTTACTCTGGTGGCTGTACGGCTCGGCTGGAGCCGATACATCGGCGTTCTGCCGGCTCCGAAATCGGTGCCGACAGGATCAATAATATCGGCTCCGATGACCCATTCCAGGAAGAGGTCGAGGTCTCCTTCCTTGGAGCCGATACTTTCGGCCCGGCCTCCCCTCTTCTATCGGGCGGAGCCATCGAACCCGATCTTCAAGGTCATCCAGGTTGTCAGACCATGACCTAGAGAGAGTGGTCAGTAGATTGCTCAAGTCACAGGTACTGGCCCAAATGCTACACAGTCCGTCTCAGCAGACGACTGTTGGTCCACCCGTTACAGTTCCTCCTTCAACTCTACCTCAGAGTTTGGGTTGGAGTCTTCGGGCAGGGTTACTGCTACGGCTGGAGGACGGATACCCCTTCTGTTCCTTCAGCCCTACTCTATCTCCTCTTCCTTAGAGGGATTCGGTGGTCGGGCTTCCATGGTCTCCTCCGAGGGGTGAGTGGCACGGACCCTTGTCCGAACCCGCTCTTCCCCTTGGAGCCTCGGCCTTGGTGAGCTCGGCTCCGACATCTGCCTCGGAGACTTCCCTTTCGGTGGCCCCTGGAGTTCCTAGCTCTTGGAGCGGGGTCTCTCGGACCTGCCTGGGAGGGCGTTCGAGGTGATGAAGAGTGTACTGGCCACTGGTATCAGTCAGCAGTCTCTTCCGTAGCACCTCCCTCTATTGTACCGGTTGACACCTCTGCCACGTCACCTGCTACAGGACCCAGAGATCCTCCGCCTCAGGTTTCCCCATTGGGAATTTCCCTCCCTTCCGAGGATTCTCCTGATGTTTCGGGAGATCCTCCTAGGAAGAGGACTTGTGAAAGGAAGCATGTAGACTCCCCGAGTCTGTCACTTCGGATACTGACTTGGATGAGTCAGAGGGATCCCTAGATCCCCTCTGAGGATGTCTCCTTCTCAGACATCCTAGAACTTCTGAAACAGAGGGAAACTGGCCTCCAACAATCCCTCTGAGGATGAGTCAGTATACCTAGAGGCGTTTGGATCTCGGCCCTCCACCTCCTGGGTGTCTCCGCCTTCGACCCCCTTATGCAGGTTATAGCACGAAGGCGTGGACAGCTCCTGACTCTGTAGAGCCAGTCCCTAGGAGGCCTTCTAAATTTATAACTGCCCCTAGTGACAAACAATTCCTTACAAAGGGTGTCCCGCTGATGCCATGGTGGTGGCTGCGGCCACCAAAAGGAACTTGCAGATCCTTCCCGTGCCCGTCCATCCTCCTAATAAGGACTCTAGGACCATGGATAGATGCAAGCGGATGTTTTCCTCAGCGACCTTTGCTGTCGTTAAGCTGAATTATCTTTGTCACTTCACCAGACTCCAGAGAGATATCCTGAAGGAGCTGGGAGAAGTAGTTCAGGATCCTACAGCTGCAGGGGCCCAAGAAAGATTGCTTCGCAGCTAGGAACCCTCAATTCCATTGCTAACTCCTCCATGCGGCTAATATCTTATGCTGCTGATGGAGCGAGTAGAGCCGCAGGCACAGGTGTGGCTCTTAGGCGCCAAGCCTGGATGCGGCTATGTGATTTTATGGATCCTTTAAGGCGCCCTTCACAACTTCTCCCTTTGATGCGTCAGCTTTGTTTGCCCCTCAGGTGAAGGCAACCTTCCCCAGGTGTGAGCAGGACGGCACGACTCTTTCTGCTGTTGGAGGCCGTTTTTCCACCGCTTCTAGGCCTTATCCCAAAGGACAGAAGGGTGGGAAGATGGTTCCGTAAATCCCAAGGAGTCACGCCGGATTCACGTGGTCAGTTACCCTAGAGGGAGAGGGGGTAACAATGAGAGACGCGGCTGTAGAGGCAGAGGGGTCCGAAGAACCAGGGCAACAGGGAGTCTCTTCCTGAAAAGCCTTTCAGCATCCTGAGGTGTTGCCCGGCTGTCCCTCCTTGGAGGCAGTCGGGAAGATTATCACTGTACCCAGAAGCCTGGCATTCCTCACTCAAGACAGATGGGTACACTCGATTATATGCGAGGGTTACAAAATGCCTTTCGAGGAAAGTCCCTTCCCTCAAGTTCCCTTCCAGATGTACCACCGGTCTAAGGGACATTGCAGAGTTAGAGATCGCAAAACTACTGCAAAAGAGCCATTCAGCCAGTCACAATAGACCATTCAGAGCCGGAATCTACTCAAGGTTCTTTTTGGTCCCCAAAAGACGGGAGACTGGAGACCAATATTGGATCTCAGCAGACTCAACAAGTCTGTCAGGAAGACAAGATTCCGAATGGTCACTCTTCAGTCAATTCTGCCCTTCTTACAGAAGGACAACTGGATGTGCTCAATAGATCTTCAGGATGCGTACTATCACATCAAAATTCACAGACGCTCCAGGAGATTTCTCCGCTTCGGCTGGGGTCCAGTCATTTCCAGTTCAGAGCCCTGCCCTTTGGTCTCACTACAGCCCCCAGAGTGTTCACCAAATGCATGGCAGTGGTCACGGCTCACCTGAGACGTCAAGGATTCCAGGTGTTTCCGTATCTCGACGACTGGCTCCTGTCAGCCACCACCAGGCATCAGCTTATACAAGCCAGGGATTACACAATAGACCTTTGTTCTCATTTGGGCATCTCAGTCAACTCGAAAAGTCATCCTATCGCCCTGCCAGTCTATTACCTTCATAGGCGCAAACTTAAACACTGTTCGGATGTCAGCTACCCTTACAGAACAAAGAGTTTCAGACATTCAGACTCATGTCAGGATCATTCTGGCCAGCAAAAGGTACAGGCCAGAATGGTTCTAAAGGTATTAGGTCTTATGGCTGCGGCCATTACTCTTCTTCCCTGGCTCGATTCTACATGCGCCTCCTTCAGTGGATGCTGTTCACACAGTGGTCATACCAGCAACTCCCAATGCGTCACCAGATTCTGGTGACACAAACATGCAAAGAACATCTTGCTTGGTGGATCACATCGCCTCAGGTTCACCAAGGCAGGTGCTTTGTACCTCCGTCCCCGATAGTCACTGTCACTACGGATGCCTCCCTGATCGGGTGGGGGTCATTAACAGGGCAGGATGGTTCAGGGGGGGTGGCAACTGTTCGAGTACCATCTGCACATAAATGTCCTGGAGATGAGAGCAGTGCTTTTAACGTTGCAAGCCCTCAACGACTTTCTTCCCGTAGGGACAATTGCAGTCCACACAGACAACATGTCTGTAGTTTGGTATATCAACAAACAGGGCGGAACCAAGTCCTACCCTTGTGTCGAGAAGCGCTCAGACTATGGCAATGGGCGATCTCCTCTCATCGGTTTCTGGTAGCAGCATATCCCTGGGAAAACCAACATTATAGCGGACAGATTGAGCAGAGCTATTCTCATGCCTCACGAGTGGTCTCTCAAGCAATCCATAGCGGAAGAGATTTTTCTGGAATGGGGTCGTCCATGTTGCGATCTTTTTGCTACTCCCCAAAACAGCAAATGTCCAGACTTCTTCAGCCTCTTCCTCTATCAGGCCATCCCCAGAGGCGCTCTGACCCAGGATTGGCCCCAGGGACTTCTTTATGCCTTCCCTCCATTTCCTCTGATCCCTCAGGTGATCCAGAAAGCTACCGTTTTGAGAGCCAAATTGATTCTCATTGCCCCTTACTGGCCTCGACAAGTTTGGTTCCCGTTCCTCCATCGTCACCTTTTGGTGCAGCCGTGGCATCTGGACCCAGTACCAGATCTACTGATTCACCAATCCGGTCAGCTGCACCGGTCAATCCCTTCTCTCAACCTCACAGCATGGTTTGCTCCACTTCCTTCATAGCCAGGCTTCTTTGATCTCTAACCCAGTTAGAGATATCATAGTAGCTTCACTAAAATCCTCTACCAGGAGGATTTACACAACAAATGGAAGCGTTTCTCTTATTGGGCTAAGGCCCAAAATATTGATCCTTTTGCCCTGTTCAGGCAGTTCTGGACTTCTTAGCAGAGATTTTCCATGCAGGCTCCCCTTCTTCCACAGTCAGAGTTCAGTTGCCTGCTATTTCTAATTTTCATCTCGGCATAGCAGATCATAATATTATGTCCCATAGCCTCTGCAGGGCCTTTTGAAAGGGATTTTCCTACTAAAGCCTCCAATCAGGAATCCTCCTCCTCAGTGGGATTTAAATTTAGTGCTGACATCCTTGATTCTTCCCCTTTGAGCCAGCTGTTTCTTGTTCCTGAAATATCTTTCTTGGAAGACTTTATTCCTAGTGGCTATTACATCTGCCAGGAGGGTGTCTGAACTTCATGCTCTTTCGGTTCGACCCCCCTATTTGATTTTTCACAAAGACAGAGTATCTTTGAGAACTAATCCATCCTTCTTACCTAAAGTCGCTTCAAAAACAATCTAAATCAATCTATTGATCTCCTGTATTTTTCCCAACTATTCAGATAGAGCTGAACAAAGCTACATTATCTTGATGTCCACCGTCAGCTTAGATATTATTTGGACAGAACAAAAAATTTAGAAAATCTGATCAACTTTTGTTTCCTATGCGGATAATAAAAAAGGCCTTCCTGTTTCTAAAGTGACTTTGTCCAGATGGCTTTCTTCGGTCATCACTGAAATTTATACTATCAGGCGAAAACAGCTGTGCTCAAAACCTAAAGCACATTCAACTAGGAGTTTTAGCTACTTCTACAGCTTTTCAAGCTAGACTGCCTTTAGACACTATTTGTGCAGCGGCCACTTGGGCCACTCCTCACACTTTTGTTTCCATTACAAATTGGACTTGGCCTCCAGGGACAGAGCCAGTTTTGGCTCTACAGTCCTCAAGAGTTTGTTCCATTGAGCCACCCAGGATAGAGGTGCTAGGACGCGGTCCCATCAGAAGCAAGAATGAAGGCGAGATTGACAACTTAACATTAAGTTATGTACCTACCATAACGTTCCATGTTAGTTGTCTTCTCTCGCCTTCTTTCTTCGACCCTCCCTCCTTCCCCTGGCCTGGACAGACCTTGTATAAGAAACTATAATGCTAAAGACCATTTAGACCTGGTCCTTTTTTCCATTTGTAAGTTTCTTCTTCCTTTGGGAACTATTGTTTATGCTTGGTGTTATTGCCTTTGTCAACAAACGAGATCTGGGTACTTCCTGCCTTGCATCATGGGATATGGGGCTGCCTCGAGCTGGTAAAAGGAGTTCTCGAGCTAAGCCAAGTGCCGGTGGAGCCGAGGGATCGGCTCAGACCCATCAAGCAAGAAAGAAGGCGAGAAGACAACTAACATGGAACGTTATGGTAGGTAAAAAAAAAAAAAAAAAAAAAAAAAAAAAAACCCCCCCCCCCCCCCCCCCCCTGTTAATTTCAGATCTTTGATTGTAAAATATGCTGTCTATACAAAGTAAAAAGGAGTTAAAATTTTAATAGGGTTTGGATTGATAGGGCCTCCAGTAAGTCCAAGTACAAGCTATGGGTTTCTTGGGTCATAGAGTGTGACTGGTGAGCTGTAAGGATATAATATCGCACTTTGCCTATAGAAACCTGGACATGGAGAAGCTCAAGCACATTTTCCTGTTTGAAAAGACTTGAGATGAGTTTCTTGTTGATATGGACTGAGACACCTCCACCCTTGATCCCTGCCTGTGCGGTAGCTAACCTAAATGTAGCCCTGCAATGCCAGGGTCCTTTAAAACCATGTGTAAGTAACTGCACAAATGTCTACATTTCCCAGTATGAGGAGAGCCTGGAAGGAGTGGAGTTTCTTGTTTAGGCTCCTGGCTCTGAGCAGTAACACCTTTAGATTCTTCCAGGTTGGTTTTGCTATGTCAGATGGTTTGTCAGTGCCTAAAAAAGGCACTATGGGGAGAGCAATGTTTTAACAGATATACAGAAGCCTAGAGGTGACAGGTGCAGAACATCCTTGGCAAAACAATGTGGTCTGTTGACCATATCCTCCCATGCTGACAAGTATTATACCCCTTGGAATAATCAATTATTGAAGTTGGTCACCTTTTGTTCATATTGTGGCATCATTCTTGCTGAAGGTAGAAATTTGTTCAGTGCTAGGCACATACCAGCCTGAGACGCTCCATAATTTTTCTCTTCATATAGTCTAGGGAGGTATGCCTCAGGTCATTTACGCCCAGGTGGACTAGAGCTTAATCATATTGGTACTTGTGGTCTAATGACCTGAGTGTGTAGTTGATTTGGCAGATCCTGGACCCAGATAGGTAACTGACTGTGATTTTTTTTCTTATTCAGCCTGGTGAGTGAGACATCTGAGAGTAGTATGTTGGCTTTTTTTGCTTTGTGGTTAGTTCTCCAAAGGGGGTGGCTATATCTGTTGTATTTGGTGTTGTTTTGGTGGAGTACTCTTGAGGATGCTGAAGATCCTTTTTGTAGGATGAATGTCTAGGAGGAGGTCTTTGGGGATTACAGAGGTTGCGGTTATGTGCCAAAGTATATGTTGGGCCACTACTATGTGAGGTGGGTATGCATACATTACTGACAACCTGACTGTTATCCTGAATGCTTTTGTGTGAGTGTCTTGCCTTCAGCGGCATTTCTGTAATTGCATCTCTCACATACGATATCTGTTTCTCTAAGGATTTATTGCCTGTCAGTGAACATGAGACAGCTTCTTCATTATCTTAGAATGTCCATATCTACCAAGCTGTGGCAGAAAAATTGGGAAAGTTCCCATTCAGTGGTGTCAGGACTTTTTTAGGTGAACCTCAAAGGGGTGATACTGCAGGGGTTTATAGCAGGCTGAATTGGGTAATGTGAAGGTAGAAGCTACAGACAGACCATGTATCACTGAATTTGTGCAGTAGGGCTCTTTGGTGCTCAAACAAGTTGATCTTGTACATCTGAGTACTGGGTAAAGTTCTAGGTGAAGTTTTATAGGGAACGTGTAGTTTCTAAGTGCTTGTGTCTGTACAAGCCACTGTTAAACTCTGCTATGTGACAAGCAGCAGAATTTATACACAAAGAAAAGTGACTAAACCAACTAAAAAGCCCTCTGGTCAATGAAACAATCTCACTGTAAGCCTCCCTTAGTGTTTCCCAACTCAGACAGACCAGACTACCTTTTTACTGCCACTAGAATTGCAGTCCCAGTCTTCTTAATGTAAAAACACACTTTAGTTAGCCAAAAGTGGAGAGGTACCAATCAAGCAACTACTTACAACAGTTAAAATTACAGGGCGATTCTAAGGCAGACAAGCCTTGAATGAGGAACATACACTTTACTGTGATTTCAAAGCACAGTAGCAGTAACTAGGTTAAAGAAAAGTAAAAATACTTTGTATTGATGAAATAGAGAAAAATGTAATAACTTCTTTGAAAATACAGAAGCAGTCTTCAGAAATAATATAATGTCCATCTTCTCCTTCTCTCACTAAGATCAAAATAGAAGCACAATTCCTAAGCTGATTCCTAAAAAACATTCCCCAACTCTTCAGTGATTGGTAGTCTAGTTCAAGATGTTACAGATTTCAAAAGAAGTCAAAAATAACCTGAATATTGCAGTGGCTGTAATTGTAAATTTCCCCCAACTTTTTTTTTAGCGAAAAAAAAACCTTTGTTTCTGTACCAGATGGCTTTCTTCGGTCATCACTGAAATTTATACTATCAGGGAAAACAGCTGTGCTCAAAACCTAAAGCACATTCAACTAGGAGTTTTAGCTACTTCTGCAGCTTTTCAAGCTAGACTGCCTTTAGACACTATTTGTGCAGCGGCCACTTGGGCCCTCCTCACACTTTTGTTTCCCATTACAAATTGGACTTGGCCTCCAGGGACAGAGCCAGTTTTGGCTCTACAGTCCTCAAGAGTTTGTTCCATTCCGCCACCCAGGATAGAGGTGCTAGGACGCGGTCCCATCAAGCAAGAATGAGTGAGATTGACAACTTAACATTAAGTTATGTACCTACCATAACGTTCCATGTTAGTTGTCTTCTCTCGCCTTCTTTCTTACCCTCCCTCCTTCCCCTGGCCTGGACAGACCTTGTATAAGAAACTATAATGCTAAAGACCATTTAGACCTGGTCCTTTTTTTCCATTTGTAAGTTTCTTCTTCCTTTGGGAACTATTGTTTATGCTTGGTGTTATTGCCCTTTTGTCAACAAACGAGATCTGGGTACTTCCTGCCTTGCATCATGGGATATGGGGCTGCCTCGAGCTGGTAAAAGGAGTTCTCGAGCTAAAGCAAGTGCCGAGTCGGAGCCGAGGATCGGCTCCGAACCCATCAAGCAAGAAAGAAGGCGAGAGAAGACAACTAACATGGAACGTTATGGTAGGTACATAACTTCTTATTATCTGTGTATCTCTAAAGTACTTCTTGAAATTAGATAATCCTAAACTATCTTGTTCTGTGGGGAGAATCAACACATTCCACTTAACTTTGCCCTCTTTTACTCCCAAATTATTTTAACTCTGTTAATTGTGAGCCACAGATTCTTTGATTGATAAAAATAAGCCTGTCCTATACAAAATAAGGAGATTAGAAATATTTTCACTGTTTGTATCTTACTATCACTATCCATAATCTAGAACTTCCAGCTTTTCAATTTTCATATTATAAAACAATAAAAACCTTGATCAGAAGAAGTCAGACTGTAGACTAAAAAGTAAGCACTTTCATTCGTTTACTATTTTAAAGCACAAACATCATCAGAAACTTAATTTAAATGTATACTCTAGACAGTGTGAAGTTTAAATATTTAGGATCTTTAAATATTAAATGTTTATTAAGATGGTTAAGATAATTGATGACACCCACCTAGTCGGCTGGGTTCTATTTATATTTTTTTGAATTTAGAACTGTTACTGTAGTTTTACCCATTCATGTGTTGTTTGCATTGTCTAGAGTGTACATTTAAATGAAGTTTCTGATGAAGTTTGTGTTTTAAAATAGTAAATGAAAGTATACTGTCTTTCGGCTTTTCCCGGTTAGGGGTCGCCACAGCGGAACTCCGGTCTGCTAATGATTGGCAGTAGATTTTTATGTGCTGGCTTGCTGGGCCTAACGCACAACCTTCAATGAAGGAATGCCCATTCATGCATGTCGACACACAGAAGACGCTCTAACTGAGAATCGAACGTGCAACGTCTAACTGTGAGGCGACAACGCTACCGCAGCACCACCACCGCAGCATAAAATAGTAAATGAAAGTATTTATTAATATTTAGTCTACAGTGATTTCTTCTGATCAAGGTTTTTATTGTTTTATGTAGTTGCTGTGTTTACAATTTGATAGTTTCTTCTAATATAGGTTTTAATTTTCATATTATCTTTTGTTTAGCTTCTTCGTATAAACCCTTAGCTGCCTTAATAGAATCTTTTTAATCCATATAATTCAATACTTTATCTTATCATCTTCCCATAAATACTGGCATTGCTGAACTAATTCATGTGTAGGTACATAGTTTACTGTTATAGTCTTTCTTTTAGCTTCATTTACTGTATACCCTTAAAACATTGATGCTGTCTCAAAATATTTCACAACATTTAACTGTCCTTTTATGGACTGATAAAGTACAAAATAGTAGCTGTGAACAAGGCTAACTTTTGTATATTACCATATCAATTGTATCCTTGAATTTGTGAGTTCCTTATTTTCTTTGCAAATGTCTCTAAATATAAAGCAAATAAAAAAAGGAGAAAGTACAACCTTTCCTGGTTCCTGTGTTCGGATATAACTTTCTGGAGAGGAAATTTCCCATCTTGATTCTTGCCTCCAACTCTTCATATATCCTGCTAATTAACTCTATTATTCTATCAGGGAACACAAGTGTTACTACTTCTTTAAGCATAAAATCCTAGCTGACTCTGTTGTATACTTTCTCTGCATGAAGACCTGACAACAATAGTGGTATTTTCTTATACTCTGCTTCCCTCTGGATCATCATTGTTGTATTAATGCTGTCAAATGTTTGCCTCCCTCCGCAAAACTACATTGATTTGTATTTATCAATTTTGGAACAACTTTGCCATTCTCTGAGCTAGTATAGACATAAACGCTTTATAATCATGGTTTTACATGGAAATGGGTTGATATGAAACTGGGTCTGAAGTATCTTTTCCCTGTTTGGGTAATATGGCCACCACAGCTTTCTTCAAAGATTCTGGTACTTCCCCTTTTAAATGCGATTAAGCAAAACCTTCTAGATCGTTATCACCTTCTACTCTCTCAAATTCCAGACTTCTACAGGAATACCATCTGTTCTTGGAGACTTTCCTGTTAGTTGACTATACATCATTATTTTATCTCATGTCTTCCTGTCTTAGCTGTAAATTGTTGAGCTTCATCTCCCTCTAACCTTGGTTTATTAAGTCTTCCATAAATATTTCCATGTGTGCTTTTTCTTGGTTTACACACCCTTGTGCTTTATACAAATCTTCACAAAATGTTTGAAACGTCTTAGGATTTGTGGTTATTTTTCTTGCTGTAAGCCGCCTAAGTGTAGCAACAACCTTTTGTACTTTCTGTTTTCTAAGTCATTGTGCTAAAAGTATTTTGTGCTCTTGACTATTCAAAAATAGTTGTTTAGCAGTAACCTTTATAAATAAATGCGTTCATATTATTCAAATACTTTTGTATTTTCCCTTTAATACTTTGCAGTTGTTCCTCTTCTTTTTTCTGTAAGATTCACCTTGTTCTGCAATACTTTAACCTTTGTTGACCCCTCTAAAAAACTCTATTTTTCTCTTACCTTTACCACATTTTTAAAGTCCATTTTCATTTTATCCCTCTCATTATCTATCCTTCTGAAGAAATTTCTTTCTTCCCTAATAACTCTTGAGTAATTTCTGTTATCCATTCCTTAAATTCTTTTCTTTTTAATGGATAAGTATGAAAGTGCCTGTGTTTTGTTTTTCTCCATTATCCTGCATCTTTATATTAGATGTTCTTCTTTTGGCTGTTCCCATTAGGGGTCGCCACAGCAGATCATCTGTTTCCATTTCTTCCTGTCCACTGCATCTTGCTTTGTCACACCAACCACCTGCATGTCCTCTCTCACCACATCCATAAACCGTATCTTAGGCCTTCCTCTTTTCCTCTTACCTGGCAGCTGCATCCTTAGCATCATTTTCCCAATATACCCAGCATCCCTCCTCAGCACATGCTCAAACCAATGCAAGCTCGCCTCTCTGGCTTTGTCTCCAAACTGTCCAACCTGGGCTGACCCTCTAATATACTTATTCCTAATCCTGTCTACCCTCGTCACACCCAGTGCAAATCTTAACATCTTTAACTCTGCCACATCCAGCTCTGACTCCTGCCTTTTTGTCAATGCCACTGTCTCTAACCCATATAACATAGATGGTTAGATTTTATTTGTACATAATCTGAAATAGTTATTAGATGCATTTCAAAGCTTTTGATTAAATGTGCATGTTCATGTGAATATAAAGTTTATATCCAGTCTAGCCCATTTATTGTATCTTCATAAAGAATATGTAAATTTTGTCTGGGTTCTTACTACTGAATTCAGATCTTCTTTACCAAACACTCTCATATAATTCTTCAAAATCTACCATCTCCTGTCATAGTTTCTCTTCTAGGTCCCTTAATACAGTCTAATTACAGCAAATCAGGTACTGGTCCCCACCCATAAATAATATTCCTAGCTGAAAATGTATTTCTCCTAAAATTCGCTTAAGCTCCATAATAACCATCTTAGGTGGAATATGAATTCATGCCAGCATTATCCTTATCTCCTGCTAATTACCCCTGTGATGTCCCTTCTCTGGGCCAGTGATCAAGGAGTCTCAATCCCACCGCTGCTACCAGTATTTGCTGTATCCAGAACTGCTTGTAAGCTTCTGAGCCCCCCAAGCCTTTCTGTGTTGGAGGGAAGCCTTCTAGCTTATCAGTGGGAGTGGTAAGCACTAGGTAGCCTATCTACCACAAGATCCAGGTACAGATTCTTAGTTTTAGCACTTGAATTTGCTTATTCTTGCTCAACACTTGTTCAGAACTTGTTCTTAGCACTAAATAAGCTACAAATTACTACAGCACTCAACCATCCATTTTCTACTTGCTTTCCTCACTTGCTTAGAGAAAAACAGCTCTTATACTCACTTTCCTCACTTGCCTAGAGGAAAGTAGTTTTTATTCAGGCATGACCAAGAGTCTGCTCCCAGTGTTCTCTCCTGTCTATCTGATGAAACTGGGCATCTTGGGGCAATGTAGCAATTGCCTCATGTACACAGACAACCCTCTCCTCCTACCACCCAGTACCACAACCTGTGACAGATGCACTTATCTAGCCAAACTGGAGTTAAAGCTCTCTCCAACCAAGACTGAGCTTGATAGTCAAGAGAAGAAGGTAAACACTTGCACCACACCACACTCATCACGTAGTCCCACTAAACCTACACCATCAAAATCTACACATAGAAACACAAAAACATTTGTGGAGGCTCTCAATAATAATCTGCTCAAACAACAGAGACCTCCAAAGCAGAAACGTAAGCAACCTCCACCCCCCCAACACAACCCAAATGACACATTGCCCACAGACTCATTGTGCCAATAAACCACAGCCCATAAGGCAAAACAACATACCCAACACACTAGTCATAGGTGACTCTATAGTCAGGCACACTGATGTCCCATTCACCAGGCTAAACAAGAAGGTTACTGTCAGCTGCCTGTCGGGTGCCAGGATCCGCCACATAACCCACGCACTCAGGTCACTCCACAACAAGTACAAATATGATTCTGTCATTGTCCACATTGGTGTGAACAACCTGAGATGTACCTCCCTGGACTACATGAAAAGAGACATGGAAGAGCTCTCCGATCTTGTAGCCCAGGCAGGTATGACCCTAGCCCTGAGTATCGTCCTGCCATCGCCTAGAATGATACCGCAGTATTCTTTTTTGAGGAACATCTGTGGATGTTCCAGTTGTTGTATGTGCCTGGTCTGGTATATACCGAAGGGGGCATTATACTTAATGATGGGCCTGATGAGGGTTGAATACAGTGGAATGATGACCTCTTTTGACCTAGATGCCATATCCTTGCTTATATGTTGAGTGACATAGAATGATTTCCTTACTACCTTAGACACAGGTTGGTCAAAAGCCAGGTTACTATCTACATATGTACCTAATTCCCTGACTACTGGTTCTACTGTTAGGGATGTGTTATTGCTGAGGTAATTTCCAAGGGTGTCTGACTTCCCAAAGGGTACTGTTACACATTTCTTTGCATTAAGGTTTAAGCCATGGCTTTGGCACCAGTCATTTGTCTGTTTTAACCCTTTCTGTAGAATGTTAGTGTCTTGGGGGAATTCTGTGACTATACTTAGTTTCCAGTCATCTAAAACCCTAGTCAGTCAAAGGCCTTTGACAGTGGCCTTGACTTCTGAGAAATAAATGCCAAAAAGAAGCACACCCAACACCAAGCCCTAAGGGACTCCACTATTGACCAGCCTCTTTGTGGAGGTGGTGTTCCCTATCCTAACTTCCTGGGTCCTTTCTGAGAGCTAGCTGGCTATCCAGCTCATTACATAGGGGTATATGCCTATATCCATGAGTTTGTTTACAATGCCTGAGTGGGGTATTGTATCAAATGCCTTATCCAGCTCAAGGTGGACAGTATGCACCATTTGCCCTCATTCATTGCTTTCATGACCCTCTCAAAGAAGTTCACCAGGTTGTGTAGGTATGACCTGCCCTTGATGAAACCAAATTGGGTTGGATCCAATTTTTAAAGGTTTTCTATGTCCTTATTAATTATTTCTATGCTACATCTTTCTATGGCCTTGCATATGAGAAAAGTCTGACTTATGAGTCTGCAGTTACTGGGGTTCATTGCTGGCCTATCCTTGTGTAGAGGGATGACAGTGACTCCAGTGGTACCGATAAGTCATGTTTCAGGCTATTTAGGAGGCATCCTGGGATATTATCAGGGCCCAGTGATGCAATGTTTTTGGCCTTAGAGAGTGCACCTATGTCCTGCTCCCTAGTGATAGTGGGAGGGGAGCTATGATTGATGGTATTTCCAGGAGGGGGTGCTGAGGGATAGAAGGGGGTAAAATTGGACTTGAATTTGGTGACCAGCAGATTTGCTCTGTCTTCTAGCTCCATGTAGGTGGCTCAATTTATAATCAGTTCTGCATACTGCTGTGTACTGCCTTTTAAATTTCAGACATAGTTAAAGAAAGCCCCGTGGCTGTCCTTTGCCTGGGAGGCTATCTTTACCTCAGATATGCCTTTAGTACATTTAATTTGACCTCTTATTTGTTTGCTTAGATTGATGAAAGTGTTTTTATCATGCTGGGCATAGCACTTTCTAATCTTGTCTGTGACTTTTGTCTTTTGGTTGTACATCCTGTTCATGTTTGGATTTCATGAGGGTGGATTGTTTTGTGAGTTAGTTCTGGGCTTATTTCTGATGGGCATAGCTGTCTCTATGCATTTATTGACATGACTGTGTGAGGGTTCTGTGAACAGTTGTGCATAGGAAGCTGGGTTCTCAGGGAACGGGTGTGTTTTGAAATTTTGACAGGTTATCACTTAGTAGGAATTTTGCCTTAAAATAGTTCCTAAATGTTACAGGGGTTAGCTGGGGTCACAGAATTGATTTTTATTACAGAGACAGCTTTGCGGTCTGACCTTACCAGAGAGAACACTACACTGGGGGAGGGGGGTTACAGCAATTTCCCATGTTTGTGAATACTAGATCATTGATGTTTTCACGCCTAGTGGATCAAAGGACTATCTGGTCTAGGGTGTGTGTGTGTATACAAAGTCCAGGAATCACTGGGCCTGTAAGTTTGGGGTTGTGTAAGTATTCCATTTTTAGTGGGCTAGTTGAAACTGGCCTTGAATATGGTATTGGATTGAATAGTGAGAGCCTCCAGTAAGTCCAAGTACAAGCTATGGGTTTCTTGGGTCATAGAGTGTGACTGGTGAGCTGTAAGGATATAATATCGCACTTTGCCTATAGAAACCTGGACATGGAGAAGCTCAAGCACATTTTCCTGTTTGAAAAGACTTGAGATGAGTTTCTTGTTGATATGGACTGAGACACCTCCACCCTTGATCCCTGCCTGTGCGGTAGCTAGCCTAAATGTAGCCCTGCAATGCCAGGGTCCTTTAAAACCATGTGTAAGTAACTGCACAAATGTCTACATTTCCCAGTATGAGGAGAGCCTGGAAGGAGTGGAGTTTCTTGTTTAGGCTCCTGGCTCTGAGCAGTAACACCTTTAGATTCTTCCAGGTTGGTTTTGCTATGTCAGATGGTTTGTCAGTGCCTAAAAAAGGCACTATGGGGAGAGCAATGTTTTAACAGATATACAGAAGCCTAGAGGTGACAGGTGCAGAACATCCTTGGCAAAACAATGTGGTCTGTTGACCATATCCTCCCATGCTGACAAGTATTATACCCCTAGGAATAATCAATTATTGAAGTTGGTCACCTTTTGTTCATATTGTGGCATCATTCTTGCTGAAGGTAGAAATTTGTTCAGTGCTAGGCACATACCAGCCTGAGACGCTCCATAATTTTTCTCTTCATATAGTCTAGGGAGGTATGCCTCAGGTCATTTACGCCCAGGTGGACTAGAGCTTAATCATATTGGTACTTGTGGTCTAATGACCTGAGTGTGTAGTTGATTTGGCAGATCCTGGACCCAGATAGGTAACTGACTGTGATTTTTTCTTATTCAGCCTGGTGAGTGAGACATCTGAGAGTAGTATGTTGGCTTTTTGCTTTGTGGTTAGTTCTCCAAAGGGGGTGGCTATATCTGTTGTATTTGGTGTTGTTTTGGTGGAGTACTCTTGAGGATGCTGAAGATCCTTTTTGTAGGATGAATGTCTAGGAGGAGGTCTTTGGGGATTACAGAGGTTGCGGTTATGTGCCAAAGTATATGTTGGGCCACTACTATGTGAGGTGGATATGCATACATTACTGACAACCTGACTGTTATCCTGAATGCTTTTGTGTGAGTGTCTTGCCTTCAGCGGCATTTCTGTAATTGCATCTCTCACATACGATATCTGTTTCTCTAAGGATTTATTGCCTGTCAGTGAACATGAGACAGCTTCTTCATTATCTTAGAATGTCCATATCTACCAAGCTGTGGCAGAAAAATTGGGAAAGTTCCCATTCAGTGGTGTCAGGACTTTTTAGGTGAACCTCAAAGGGGTGATACTGCAGGGGTTTATAGCAGGCTGAATTGGGTAATGTGAAGGTAGAAGCTACAGACAGACCATGTATCACTGAATTTGTGCAGTAGGGCTCTTTGGTGCTCAAACAAGTTGATCTTGTACATCTGAGTACTGGGTAAAGTTCTAGGTGAAGTTTTATAGGGAACGTGTAGTTTCTAAGTGCTTGTGTCTGTACAAGCCACTGTTAAACTCTGCTATGTGACAAGCAGCAGAATTTATACACAAAGAAAAGTGACTAAACCAACTAAAAAGCCCTCTGGTCAATGAAACAATCTCACTGTAAGCCTCCCTTAGTGTTTCCCAACTCAGACAGACCAGACTACCTTTTTACTGCCACTAGAATTGCAGTACCAGTCTTCTTAATGTAAAAACACACTTTAGTTAGCCAAAAGTGGAGAGGTACCAATCAAGCAACTACTTACAACAGTTAAAATTACAGGGCGATTCTAAGGCAGACAAGCCAGGAATGAGGAACATACACTTTACTGTGATTTCAAAGCACACTAGCAGTAACTAGGTTAAGGAAAAGTAAAAATACTTTGTATTGATGAAATAGAGAAAAATGTAATAACTTCTTTGAAAATACAGAAGCAGTCTTCAGAAATAATATAATGTCCATCTTCTCCTTCTCTCACTAAGATCAAAATAGAAGCACAATTCCTAAGCTGATTCCTAAAAAACATTTCCCAACTCTTCAGTGATTGGTAGTCTAGTTCAAGATGTTACAGATTTCAAAAGAAGTCAAAAAGAGGGAGTAACACTGAATATTGCAGTGTGCTGTAACTGAGTGGGCTGATATGAAACTGAGGCTATCACAGGCTTTAAGTCTCAAGGGAAAGGCCTTCACAGTTTGATCTTTCAATGACCAGTAGAATGAGTCAATGAGGGAAGATGGAGAGTATCTTCTAAAGGTAAATTTTACAGTAGGGACAGGCAATTCAAAAACCAACAATTTTGAAAAGCACAACAAAATGGGTGTGTGGGTGGGAAAACTTCAGGCCTACAGATTTCTCAAAACAGGAAATCAAAGCAGTAAATGAAATGCAAAAACAAAACAGACACTGCAGAAGACTGATATAAATGGCTAAAAAAAGTAAGAGAAGACACAAAGAAATAAAATAAAATTACTTCCCTTGCTTATTTTCTGTTTATAAAACTCCACCAGAGAAGCAAATTATTGTTTGTTTGCAAATATAGCCCAAGCCTTCAGACCAGCCCAGGTTTCACTGTTGTATATTAAATATCAGTAAGGGAAGCAAAATAATCAGTGAAAAACAAGTGAAATCTGAAGTCAAATTGTTAAATGTGTCCCTGGATTAGGAGTGTATCAATCTCTCACCTAGACATACACACAATTACAGGCTGCCCCAAAACAAAGACCTACAGATTTCTCAAAACAGGAAATCAAAGCAGTAAATAAAATGCAAAGACAGAACAGACAATGCAGAAGGTCCATCAAAATAGCTAAAAAGTAAGTTTCTCCCAATTATTTTAGAACATTGTCTATATTCTTTCAGCATCTCAGAATGATTTTACGTGAAAGGATTACTTATATTTATTTATTTTATTTATTTGGCATTTGTTAACTGGGTTAGTCCAACTGAGTCAAATGCCCATTTTCAGTAGCGTCCCAAGGAGAAAAGCTCCAATTGGTTCACAATCTTGTAAAAATTAGAAACATAACAAAAATGAACGGTTGTACAAAAGACATAACATGATGAATATTAGCAACAGTTAACATCATTACATAATGTAGATGAGATAAAAATAAAAGTAGCAATAACATTACGGAATTGGTACAAGATATGAGATGCACTTAATGTATCTGACAGAGACATGGTGCTGATACAATTATTATGTTTTAAATTCAGGAATTTTTTTTGAATATAAAATCCAGAAAAAATTATATAGAATTACAAAACAGAGAGAAGAGAAAGAAAGGGGGTGATATAGATTAGATGAGTAGAGAATGAGTAAATTATAAAGTCATGTGGGGGTTAGACATGGGCAGGACCAAGACCTTAGTAGATAGTTTTTATGTTCATGTTTAAATAGGTATTTTTGGGAGATCTGTCTTATATTAAGGGGAAGTGTGTTCCGGGCATGGGCTACAGTATACACATAGAGGGATTTTACAATATTATTGTTAAGTTTTTAGATATCAAAGAGCAGTTTGTCTGCTGTGCGGAGGAGACTCATCAGTTGGGAGGGTGGCTTAATGGCTAAGGTGTTTGCCTTACAAACACAAGGTGCAGGGTTTGTGTCTCACAAGGGATAACTGGCTAGGCTTAAAATGGCTCGCAGGGGCAGTTAGCCTAGTACTAAACTATGAAACTAAGACAACAGGAGTTGTAATAAGATACTAGGTTAGAGATGGAGGGGCAGGAAGAGGGGTCATTCAGGATTGAATGGGTAATGTGTAGTTGCTAAAGTAATAGTTGTTTAGGGAATTTGGGCCATTGGAGTGCTTTAAGAGTGAGACAGTGATGAGAATTATAAGGAAGACTAGTGGCAAATCTGGCAATTTTATTATAAGTTTGTTCAAGTTGGGAGAGAGAGTAGTTTGAATATTTGTAAGAATAGTGGGTGCATACATAAGACAATGTAATAAGAGAGACTGGACTAGGGATATTTTGGAGGAAGGTGTAAAGAATTTCTGATTACGATAGAGTAGACCAAGGTTCTGATGTGTTTTCTTTATACAGTGTTGAGTGCGTATGTCATATTTTAATTCATCACCAATAATGATGCCTAGTAGTTTGGTATGGGGTTCGGGTTTAATGATGGTATTGTTGAGGGACATTATGGAAAAGGAGGATTTGTAATGTGCCAGTGTGTTAGGACGGAAGAGAAGTAGTTTAGTTTTTTTTTAGGATTAAGTATGAGTTGATTGCCAGAGAGCCATTTTTCGACAGAAGAAAAGGAGTTGTGGGTTAGAGATAACAGATCAGGGATGCTATGTGCAGTGGTAATAAGAGCAGAATCATTAGCATATTGAAGGAGTGTTGTGAGGTTACAGGCAGAATGTAGATTGTTAGTGAAAATATTGAACAAGAGGGGGCCTAAGATAGATCCTTGTGGAACATCAGTGTTGACAGGTTGGAAGGGGGAGAAGACAGTTTGCCAGTGAATGGATTGTTGCCTGTTGGTAAGGTAACTTAAGAACCAGTTTAAGGAGGAAGTAGAGAGCCGGAGGTTGGAAAGTTTAGATAGAAGTTTAGAGTGAGAGACAGTGTCAAAAGCTTTAGAGAGATCAAGAAATAAACAGGAGACTAACATGTTGTTGTCCTGGGCCTCAGCTACTGTATGGGTGAAGGAAAGTAGTACAGTGGAAGTGCTGTGGTAGGGTTTAAAGCCATGGTGGGTAGATGTTAGTAGGTTATTATCAGCAGGTGTTTGAGTAGCTGGGTTTGAATAAACGTTTCCAGAATTTTGGAAATGAATTGTCTAAGTAAATGGAAGCATTTTGCTTTCTGGACCACTTTCCAGGGAATAAATCCTGTTGAAACTTCAGTTTTCAAAGTATTACAGTTTCTGTGTTCATTATTCAATACAGGGGCTATTTGATCCTTAAAGTCCAGTTGGCTTTAATTTGCAAATTTCTTCCACAGGTAGTCTCGTGATCTCTAGCTTCACATAGACTTTGTAAACTTTAGGGTTTATTTTCTTTTCTCCTTAGGCCCCCCAGTGAGACAACCCACTTCTCTTTGGAATCTAAATTTCATTACTGACGCTTTTACACAGCCATCCTTTGAACCAGCTTCCTCCTTTGCGTTAATGTTCCTTACATGGAAAACACTTTTGTAGTGGCCATCACCTCATCTAGAAAAATATCTGAGTTACATACACATCTATTGTCTGGCTAGCCCTGATTTTTCATAAGGATAGAATCTCTCTCAGGAGAAATTCATCCTTCATTCTTAAAGTGGCATATAAACCTAACTTAAACTAAATGATCCATCTTTCTGTTTTTTTTTTCTAATTATTCCAGCGAGAGAGAGCATACTGCCCACACCCTAGATATTCATAGACATTTGAGAAATTCTGTTTGTATTGCACCTAAGTATACAGACTGGACTCTCAGTTATTTGTATCTTTTGCATCTTGTAAACTGAGGAAGAAAGTATCTCAGATAACACTGTCCAGGTGGCTGTCTAACTGTATGTTCTTTGTTTATACCAGTCATAATAAATATTTGTCATGTAGACCTAGAGCTCACTTGACACACTGTGTGGCCACTTTTACAGCCTTCTTCAGAAATTCTTCTGTCGTTGATATTTGCGCTACAGCAGCTTGGTCCACAATGCATGCTTTTCTTAGCATTATAAACTGGATTTGATTTTATGATCCAGGGCTTCTGTTGTATCCTTCATCCTCAAAAGTCTCTTGTCATGACACCACCTAAGTATTCTAGTAGCTAGGGATTCTGGCTGATCAGTCAGATTGGACTGACAGAATGAAATGGATATGGTACTTACTTACTTACTTACCATAAAGTTGGATCCTTATATTTCTACCTGTCTGGTATGACATCCCTCCCATTGATCTGTTTGGGGATTCTGAAGGAATACTTAACTGTCATTTTTTTGATATTGTCTCTGGAGAGCACCTTAAATTACAATAAAAGTCATACCTCTCGCCTAGTAACTCAGTAACTTTCCTGGGATGTATTATAGATTTTGTTCAAATTAAAGTTTTCAAACTTTAGGGGAGTCAAATGTAGATTTGGTCTTTTAATGATATATTGCTATTTAAGAGATTCTGTTTCAGCGAGACAATACCTAAGAACTATGAGTTATGTGTTCTTCTGCATTCTGCAGACTCCATATGAAAACTCTACACCTGGCTGTCAGGAATGCATGGATCTAATCCTCAGATGCACTAAGAGCAGTGCTCCCAGGCTGTAGTAAGCAAACAAAACACACTGTAATGATAAAAAGATATAAAAAACTTTGCAAATGGAGGACTTAAGCCTTCTCTGTTGAGTCTCAGCATATGACAAAAGACTACTGAGATTTTGGTTCGAGGAGAGTTCAACATCCTTTTTGTTCAAGGCAAGTGGACACATCAAGAGAGGTCTCTTTATGTTCATGTGAAGGAAATGAGAGTGATGTGTAGAGTCTTGACAGCCTTTCATGGCAACTTTTTACCTAGGCCCCTTCAAATTAGTATTGACAATAATATAGTAAAGCAATACATCAACAAACAAGGTGGTTACAAGATCATTTCAACTCTGCAAAAAGACACCGGATCTTCTTGCAACATAACTGTGTACTTTCAGCACTACATCTTCCAGAACAGTTGGACTAACTGACAGATTCTTTCAGCAAGGAAATCTGTTGAGATATGAACAGAAACTAAACCTTCTGATATTTCAATGAATTGTATAATAATGGTCTTGTAAGAGGCAGATCTGTTTTCTACACACCTCTATAATCAACTTCGGATCTCAGCCTGGAAGACAGAATTTTAATTCCAATCAATAATTCCTTTTATATGCAATCATTTAATTTTCTGAACAAACCTAAAAGACCACCTGCTAGAAAGGTTTATCTTTAAAAATAGGAGGCATTCTTATTTTGGGCATCTAAAGACTTAGACATCCTGAACTATTCAGTAATTAAAATGTTGGATTATTTTAATTAAGTCTTTTAATCCAGCCTGGTTTATTCATCTATTAAAGTGCATGTTTGTACAATCTCAGTTTATGTTCTAGTATGGCAGTGAATCCTTCTGCCATACTTGAACATTTTTCATTTAAGACTACAAATAAAGTATATTTTTCTTCACCAGAATGTGAACGTTATGCTGGAAAAGTTAACTTTACCTCCTTTTCAACCATCTGATTCTGTAAATACTAAATACCCTTCCCAGGGAGCCATCTTTGTAGTTGTAGTAACTTCAGGGAGAAGTATTTCAGAGTTATAAACCCTGAAGTGCAAATCATATTATAGTGTTCCACAACAAAAGGCTGTCATTAAAAAGTAATCTGTCTTTCATGATTATAGTTGGAGCTCCTCTCTTTCTCTTTCACTTTCTCTTTCTCTCCTCTTTCTCATCTTGTCTACTCAGCTTCCAGTCCAAACTAACGGACTGAAAGGGAACATCTACTGCATACATCTGTTCTTGGATGTACTTATACAGCTTAGGTACTATAGCAGGAAAACTCATTCTTTCAGAAAAATCAGTCATCTATCATTTCCTTCAAAAAAAAAAAGGGGAAGGTAAGACTCGTCTGTTTTCAAACAAATGTTAGCCAGTTAGCTAGCCATTCAGAGTCCAATTTAAAGGCAGGACAGGATTTGGTTGTGGTATAAAGGATCCTCTAATACTCCACCTCCCAAGGGTGATGGCTACTGTTAGGAATGCTACCCATGTGTTTACTAGTACAGTGGACTTCCCCAAAGAAAATAGTGCAGTTGTGTAAAATACCATAAGAACCTATACTTAAGGTAAGGTCAGTATAATAGTAAAACTTTCACCCTCTTTCTCTTACATGAATATTGTGTATATAGTTGTACTGCATTTAGTTTTTTATGATGTTTGTGAGATCTTTCTTTAATTTGCACTGGAGATTTTTTCTACCACAGGCACACTTTTCCAAATGGGGTCTGAGGTTCAGTCTTTCATTCAATCAATAATTCAATGAATAAAGAAAAAAAAGAGATAGATAGACAGATAGTATAAACCAGTGCTTGATTTATGTGGGAGTTTCCTGCATCAGTACCTTCACATGCATTACATTCACTTTTGCCTTCTTGTGGAACATACACAGTTTTGGAAAACTCAGTAGACCAACTCAAAGTCATAAGGTGGGTAAACTGCAAAGTAATGACTGACCTCTTTTCAAGGAGTTACCATTATGTAAGTACCTTACAGGACTGTAGTTTATATTTCACCATTTAAATTGCAGCTGTTAGTCTTGGTGTCTTCAATCAAAACCAATAGACAGTGCTGCGTAGAAATACAAGTCCAGATACACAAATCATGCCAAAAATTTAATGCAAAGTTTTCGGGTTAACCACCCTTCATCAGTACATAAAAAAACACATTTCCTTTTCATTTTTAAATAGGGAACAATTAAAGTCACATGTCACAGCCAGCCTAACATCATGAAATAACAATTATGAACATTTAAAACAGCAGTACCTAAAACCTACTTAAAATTTATATAAGAAGCATATGAACACTCATTTTAAATTATACAAATACATAATAAAAGCAATAAAAATATATGTATGTTATATATTTTCTCTTTGTCTTTTTATCAACACCGGCTTCAAACTAACAGTGTTATTTAAACCTGGTTTAACATCTGCCTGAAATCTAATAATCCATTCATACTCCTTCAACTCCAAGGTATTATTCATATCACCTCACCTACTTCCAATATTCACTGTATCTGTTCCCCTAAACTTAAACTTATGGGCACTATTATTCTCAGAGGTATGTCTGCTCAATGCATTTGTAACTATATTTCTTCTAATCTCTGATTTATGCTCCACTATCCGCTCTCTTAGTTTCCTAGTAGTCCTGCCCACATAAAATGATGTACATGATATACATGTAGCTAGATATACTACTTGGGTCGTATTACAGTTCACAGAAGTTTTGAAGGTGAATGTTTCTTTAGTTACAGGATGTTTAAAATTGTCTGTCTCATCATATATATCACTGCAACAACTACAGTTTTAACATTTTTGTCCCTATTTTTCGTTGGACTTTTTCCTTTACTTCTTTAAAATCCTTATAACATAATTTCTGTTTTAATGTTTCAGAATTCCTATAGGAAAATTGTGATCTCTCTCCTATTATATTTTTTATCTCAGGCATAGCCATTAATATTATCCAGTTTTTTCTATTATATAACGTACATCTTTAGTATTAATATTAAATGTATTACATATCTAACTACATTTTCTTTTCTAGCTAATAATTGCATTTCTTGTCATTTTTGCACTAAAAATTGGCTTATATTTATCTCCTCTACCTCTTACAACATCCTCATATATATCATTTACAACTTGACCAGGATATCCATTCCCTTTAAACTCTTGCACCATTTCTCTAGCCTGATTCATAAAATTACTCTCCTCAGTATTAAGCTTACTAGCTCTTATTAGTTGCGCCCTCAGTATTCCCTTGAAGGTATGTGGTGCATGCATGCTATTTCTATTAATGTATCTACAAATATTCACATTCTTTTTATGTATTGTAGATTCTATCCTATCTTCTTTTTTATATAATCGAATATCTAGAAACACCATGCTTTCTTCTGATGCTAACATTTTAAATTTTAAGAAATCCGTGGAGTTATTCAAATACATAATATAATTCTCTAATTCCTCCATATTACCACTCCATATTAAAAAACAGTCATCCACAAACCTTCTATAGAACTTAACCTTATTATTTAGTTCATTTTCTTTACTGAAAACACAGTGCTTCTCCCATTGATATAACACCAAATTAGCATATGTATTAGCTACTGGGGTGCCCATCGCCACCCCAGTCAGCTGCAAGTATGGTGTTTTATCAAAAATAAAAACATTTTTTGTTAGTATTTCTTCTAACAATGTGCATATATTTTCTATTTCCCCTGGCTTGCATGTTAATCTCATTATTAAGGAAACTACGTATAGCCTCCACACCATAGTCATTTGGAATTACTGTAAAGAGCGATGTAATATCTAGTGTCACAAAGAAAAAATTCTTCTCAACATGTTTAACATACCATTCATGTAAATCAAATAGGAAACTATTAGTATCCTTTATTATACTAGGGCATTTACATAAATATCTTCCTAATTTCATTTGTAAGTATTTTGAAATTGGCTCAGTTATCCAACCACCCCCTGAGACAATAGGTCTCAAGGGTGGATTATCCAAACATTTATGTATTTTTGGAATCCCATATATTTGCGGTATCCTGGGACACAGAACAGAGATAATTAAATAAATCAATTGTTATATCATCATTCAATTGTAAATCATATATTATTATATTGACCTCTGAAATACACTTTCTCACTTCATCATAATTTATTTCTTTAAAAGTCATAACATCGTTCAATATAACTTTAAAATTTTCAACATATCTTTCCCTATCCATTATCACCACTGCACCTCCTTTATCTGCTTGCTTAATTATTAAACTATCATCTTTTTCCAACATTCTTAACGCTTCATACTCATCATAAGATAAGCTGTATAATTTCTTTCTATTCCCTTTAGAGTAAAGGGCTCTTAATTATTTCTCAACAACATCTGAAAAGGCAGTTAAGATTGGACAAGTTAATGGTGTAAATGTACTTAATTTTTTACATACTGGTGTATGAGAATTCACATCCTTAAAAATTAACTTCAGGCTTACATTTCTAACAAATAGTTTCATATCTGTAATCGCCTGTACTATATTATCAGCAGTGTTAGATATGAATTTCAGTCCTTTGCTCAAAAGTTCTATCTGGGAGGCAGTTAATGCTAGCTGAAAGGTTAACAGTACCTTTTATTATTTGTATCAGCGTCGAACCACCTTGTTGTGAAGCGCAGGACTGTTGCTCTTCCTCTTCACCCCTGCCGTTGTGTGTTGTATTTGCCATTGTTGTGACCGACCCCTCGGTGATGGCTTCTGTTGTACTATTATCTTCTCCGGTAGCTTTAGCTGAAAAGGTGAAAAAGGAGTTATTTCACCTTGCATAGCTTTATCCTTACTTCCTGATGAGCATTGAAAAATATAGTGTTCCTTCACCTTAGGGCGTACCACACTATCAGCGCAACCATTCCTTTGACTCTCTAAAGGGATTTCCTCCCCATTTGTAACACCTTTGAAGTTATCTCTACTCGTTGATTGGGTGTTGTAGATGGTTGAATTTGCATATGCTGTTTCTGATTGGATAGTGGTTCGTTGACTGGCTGTACTGCCCCAAAAGTGTAGGTGATTTTTAACTTTTCCTTTTAAGTTAATAACACCACTCTTAGAAAACCAATTCTAATTTTCATTTCTCGGCCAAGAGAAGATATGCCCGTTTCTAAAATCATTAACATCTCATTGTAATTTATGCTTTTTTTTGGATTCCAATTTAGTGTCAAACAAATGCAAACGATCTAGTACTATTTGATACATCCCACTAGAATTTGCATAACGGCATATTCAGAACATCATTCTCTAGTTTTTCTATTTCTTCTACAAGTTTTTTCTCTATTGGCTCAAAGAAACTGTTCATTAATCTCATGATATGGAGTGGTAATATGGAGGAATTAGAGAATTATATTATATATTTGAATAACTCCACGGATTTCTTAAAATTTAAAATGTTAGCATCAGAAGAAAGCATGGTATTTCTAGATATTCGATTATATAAAAAAGAAGATAGGATAGAATCTACAATACATAAAAAGAATGTAAATATTTGTAGATACATTAATAGAAATAGCATGCATGCACCACATACCTTCAAGGGAATACTGAGGGTGCAACTAATAAGAGCTAGTAAGCTTAATACTGAGGAGAGTAGTTTTATGAATCAGGCTAGAGAAATGGTGCAAGAATTTAAAGGGAATGGATATCCTGGTCAAGTTGTAAATGATATATATGAGGATGTTGTAAGAGGTAGAGGAGATAAATATAAGCCAATTTTTAGTGCAAAAATGACACAAGAAATGCAATTATTAGCTAGAAAAGAAAATGTAGTTAGATATGTTGCTACATTTAATATTAATACTAAAGATGTACGTTATATAATAGAAAAAAAATGGATAATATTAATGGCTATGCCTGAGATCAAAAATATAATAGGAGAGAGACCACAATTTTCCTATAGGAATTCTGAAACATTAAAACAGAAATTATGTTATAAGGATTTTAAAGAAGTAAAGGAAAAAGTCCAATGAAAAATAGGGACAAAAAAAATTTATAACTGTAGTTGTTGCAGTGATATATATGATGAGACAGACAATTTTAAACATCCTGTAACTAAAGAAACATTCACCTTCAAGACTTCTGTGAACTGTAATACGATCTAAGTAGTATATCTAGCTACATGTATATCATGTATATCATTTTATGTGGGCAAGACTACTAGGAAACTAAGAGAGCAGATAGTGGAGCATAAATCAGAAATTAGAAGAAATATAGTTACAAATGAATTGAGCAGACATATCTCTGAGAATAATAGTACCCATAATTTTAAGTTTAGGGGAATAGATACAGTGAATATGGGAAGTAGGGGAGGTGATATGAATAATACCTTGGAGTTGAAGGAGTATGAATGGATTATTAGATTTCAGGCAGATGTTAAACCGGGTTTAAATAATGCTGTTAGTTTAAAGCCGGTGTTGGTAAAAAGACAAAGAGAAAATATATAACATAGATATATTTTTATTGCTTTTATTATGTATTTGTATAATTTAAAATGAGTGTTCATATGCTTCTTATATAAATTTAAGTAGGTTTTAGGTACTGCTGTTTTAAATGTTCATAATTGTTAGTCCTGGTGTCTTAGCAGTGCAATTAACTAAATGAATTATCATGAATGTATGTGTTTGTTATTTTATTTCCTGTTTGTCATTTCTCATGTTGTGTATAGAGCTTTTCTTCCTGGGTCTTTGCAGAACATGAACCACAGTTTAATAGGACTTCCTTGCAGTGCAAAGCGCAGTCATATAATAGTATAATGCAATTGTATCATTGTCCATGTTAAAATGACTTCTTGCTTTTCATTATGTATTTTGATATAGCTCATCACAAGCTGACTTTGCCGATTGCTGGAAAAAGCATGCCCTTGGAAAAAAGAAGCAGTGAAGCTAATTGGTTCAGAAAAATTGGTGAGGGATCTTCAAGATTTATATATTTGCTGTTCTTTGTTAACTGTTAAGTTTATTAAATGGAGACTCATAAATCTCCACTCAGTATATATGTTTAGGTATTGGACCTACTAAATTCCCACACCAGCCAAAATTTTAGTTGGTTACAATTGAGATAAACACCTTGTCTGGTATTAGTATATAAAACCTTGTGCTTAGCATTATACTGTCTCATCTGTGGTCCTTAACACTCATTACCTTTTTCCTGCTGTTAATTTCATCATTGATAGTGTCACATATCTACCAAGAGCTGAGTAACCTTTACTCATGTGAAAGCACTGCTTTTTTACCTTTATAATTCATTTTCATGTTATTTTGTTTTATTTTATTTTATTTTATTTGCCCTTTTAATTTATAACACTTTATAAGTGCTAGATATCATAGTGACAAATGATACATGTTAAGTTGTCTATCTCGCCTTCATTCTTGTTGGATGGGTTCGGAGCCGACCTCGGCTCCGACTCGGCCACTCTAAAGCTCGAGAGTTGGTTCCACCGGCTCAGGGCTCTATATATCCCACAATGCTAGGCGAGAGTTACCTCAGATCTCGTTTGCCGCCACAGCTTGAGGTTGGTTTTTCTACGGTTCCTGGTGAGTTTAGCTTTTTCTGTAAAAAGTTACTCTTTTTACCTTTTTAGTTTAATTATTCTTAAATTAGTGTAGTTCATTGAACTTTATCCCTAACCTAATTTTTTCCCGTTTCTTGTTAAAAAGAACTTTAGTTCTTCCCTTGGGCCTTAGGCCTTCCCTTCCCTAGGGAGTGTTTGTGTAGTGTACTACTGTTTATTGTACTTTATTTTTTAGTATTTTACTAAAGTTTGTTATTCTGACAGGGTATAACTGGTGTGTTTGAGTGTGTGTTTGTGTTCACCAGTTAGGCTATGTCTAAAGAAACAAAGGTCTTCGATTCAAGAAGTGTGATGCTGTCAGAAAATGTCTCTGACAGACGCTCACACTTCTTGTGTCTATTGTCTGGGGTTTTGCACCTGCAGGACTCCTGTGCTGTCTGCCATGGCTTCAGCCCCAGGGTCCTGCAGGAAAGAAAAAACAAGCTTATATTGAGAGGCTTGTTGAAGCCTGAGGATTCCCTGTCTGTCTCAACAGGAAGCCCTCCAAGGCATCGAGGTCTTGACTCCGGCTTCTGAGCGAGACCTCAGGTTGTTCAACCTTGCCTTTATCGGCTCCGGCTGAAGCCGATAAGACTCAGTCCACAGTTTCTGTGGCTTCCTGCCCGCCGAGCCGAGGTTATCGAGGTACCCGTGGTCGGCTCCGACAAGATCTTGAGCCGACAACCAGAAAGAGGTCTAGGTCACCTTCTCTTGGCTCCGTTCATTCGGCTCCAGGATCTCCCCTGCTGTCTGAACGGAGCCAAAGGTCTCATTCCTCTAGGTCATCGAGGCTGTCCGATCATGACCTTCAGAGGGTGGTGAGTCGACTACTCAAGTCCGAGGCACTAGCCCAGATGCTTCAGAGCCCGACTCATCAGTCGGTGCCTGTCCCGGTCCATCAACTCCTTCCTCCTTGACTCTCTTGAGTTCGAGCCGGTCGTGTCGGAACCGAGACTGTAGTCACCTCGGAGCCGAGACAATTGTCTTCGGCTCCGCCGGCAAATCCGTTTTCTTCCATGGAGGAATCTCGGCGCGGACTTCCCTGCCGGCTCCGAGGGGTGAGTGGCATCGACCCTTGTCCCACCCCCTCTCCCTCTCGGGTGCTTCGGGCGCTGGTGAGTTCGGCTCCGACATCGACCTCGGAGCCATCACTGTCGGTGCGAGGGGGTCCTTAGCTCCTCAGAGTGGGGACCTCTGGCTCTGCCTGACAGGGGTGCTTTCGAGGTCATGCGCGAGTGTGTTAGAGCTTGGCTCTACTCCACAGTCGGCTCCGTCAGCCCCTCCTCTATGCTGCCTCAGGGTAAAGTCGACTCACTCCCTCATCCCGGACCGCAGAGAGCCAACTCCTCAGGAGCCCCTTTGGGGATTTCATCCTCTTCGAGGCCTCTCCTGATTTGGCAGAAGAGCCCCTCGGAAGAGGAAGTGCAAGAGGAAGCACATTGACTCACCTGAGTCTATCACGTCGGACACAGATCTGGATGATTCTGAGGTTCCCCGTTCCCCTTCTGAAGATGTCTCATTTGCAGACATTCTGGAGATCCTTAAACAGAGGAAATTGGCCAGCCCTCAACCCTTCGGAGGATAATCTGTGTATCTTGAGGCGTTTGGCTCTCGTCCTTCCACCTCCTGGGTGTCCCCCCTTCGACCCCCTCATGCAGGTGGTTGCTAAAAGGCATGGACGGCTCCTGATTCAGTGGACCCCACTCCCAGGAGACCCTCCAAATTCATCACAGCTCCATCAGACAAGGAATTTTTTATCAAAAGGAGTCTCTGTGGATGCTATGGTGGTAGCTGCCGCCACAAAGAAGGAACTGGCCGATCCTTCAGTGCCTGTCCATCCACCTAACAAGGAATCTAGGTCCATGGATAGGTGCGGAAGCGGATGTTCTCCTCAGCGACATTTACTATCGTTAAGCTGAATTACCTGTGCCATTTCACTTTCGTCTTCAAAGGGACTTGATCAAAGAAGCGAGTGAAATGCTGAAGGACCCTACAGCTGCGGGTTTCCAAGAGAAAATGAACACGCAGCTGGCTATCCTAATTCTATCTCCAACTCCTCCATGCGCCTCCTCTTATGCGGCCGATGGAGCGAGCAGAGCCGCAGGAACAGGGGTAGCCTTACGTGAGGCACGCCTGGATCTTGACTATGCAATTTTGCGGAACCTTTCAAGGCGTCTTTCACGAACTCCCTTTTGATGGATCATCTCTTTTGGTCCACAAGTGAAAGAGACCCTGACTAGGTGCGAGACTGATGGCAAAACCCTTTCTGCCGCCAGTCCGTTTTTCTCCTTCTAGGCCTTACCCCAAAGGCCAAAGGGGAAAGATGTGGTTCCGTGAACAATCTCAAGGGACTTAAGCCTGGCGACAGAGTCGGTTCCGCCAGAGGCAGAGGGAACAACAATGGTAGACGTCGCCCTAGAGGCAGAGGGGTCCATCAGAACCAGGGCAATCGAGAATCCTCCGATAAGCCCTTTCAGCATCCCTGAGGTGTTGCCCGACTGCCCATCTCGGAGGCAGTCGGGAAGATTGTCACTGTACCCGAAGCCTGGCTATCCTTGACACAAGACAAATGGGTACAGTCCATCATTTCGAAGGTTATTCTATTCCCTTTCTTCGCTTTTCCAAATCAGTCAAAAAATCCCTTCCAGATGTTCCACCCGCTCAAAGGGATATAGCAGCTTTGGAAATTTCAAAACTGCTTGCAAAAGAGCTATTCAGCCAGTGCCAGCAGACCAACTAGGATCGGAATCTACTCAAGGTTCTTTTTAGTTCCAAAGAAAACAGGGACTGGAGACCAATTTTGGATCTCAGTATCTTGAACAGATCGTCAAGAAAACAAGATTTCGGATGGTCACGCTGCAATCCATTCTTCCCCTATTGGGGAAAGGAAACTGGATGTGCTCTATAGACCTTCAGGACGTACTATCACATAAAATGAACAGGCGCTCCAGAAGATTCCTCCGCTTCAGGCTGGGAACCAGTCATTTTCAATTCAGGGCCCTGCCCTTTGGTCTCACCACTGCCCCGGTGTTTACCAAATGCATGGCAGTGGTAGCTTCTCACCTGAGACGACAAGGATTCCAGGTGTTTCCATATTTGGACGACTGGCTCCTCACAGCTCCCACCAAGCATCTCCTTCTGATGGCCAGAGATTACACTTTTCGGCCTGTCAAAACTGGGTATCTCAATAAATTGCGAAAAGTCTGTTTTGTCGCCTTGTCGTACTATTACCTACATAGGCAAATTTAGATACTGTAAACATGTCTGCAACACTAACGAACCAAAGGATATCAGACATTCAAAAATTAGTATCACTACTTCTCAACAACAACAGAGCCAAAGCCAGGTTAGTTCTAAAGGTGTTGGGAATCATGGCAGCGGCCATACCTCTCCTTCCATTGGCCAGATACCACATGCAGATCCTTCAGTGGATGCTTTTTTCTCAATGGTCATACCAGGAACTTCCAATGTCTCACACCATTATGATCACGCAAGCGTGCAAAAAGCATCTCATGTGGTGGATGTCTTTCCCCCAGCTCCTGTTGGGGGAGACCATTTGTTCCACCTCCTCCGGTTGCTACTCTGACAACGGATGCCTCCTGATCGGGTGGGGGCATTATCAGGGCAGGACAGTCCAGGGCACATGGCAGCCAAACGAATGCCACTTGCACATAAATGTTCTGGAGATGAGAGCAGTGCTTTTAGCGTTGCAAGCCCTTCAAGACTCTCTTCCTTTGGGAACGATTGCAATCCAGACAGACAATATGTCTGTAGTGTGGTACATCAACAAAAAAGCGGAACCAGATCATACCCCCTGTGTCGAGAAGCACTCAGACTGTGGCAATGGGCGATTTCTTCTCAGCGTTTTCTGATAGCAACGCACATCCCGGAAGTCCAATCACATTATGGACAAGTTGAGCAGAGCTATTCTCATGCCTCACGAGTGGTCTCTGAAAGACTCTGTAGTGAGAGAGATTTTTCTCAAGTGGGGTCAGCCCTGCTGCGATCTTTTTGCTACTCCCCAAAACAGCAAGTGCAGAGAATACTTCACTCTATTCCCTTTACCAGGCCAACCCAGCAGGGACGGGCTAGTCCAAGTTTGGCCCCCGGGACTTCTGTATGCATTTCCTCCTTTCCCACTGATCTCTCAAGTAATACAGAAAGCTATCGCTCAGAAGGCCTCATTGATCCTCATTGCTCCTTACTGGCCTCGGCAAGTGTGGTTCCCCTTTCTACATCGATTTCTTTTGGAGCGACCGTGGAATCTGGACCTAGTTCCAGATCTTTTGATCCATCAGTCGGGTCAGTTTCATCGCTCCCTCCCCTCTCTGAACCTCACTGCTTGGTTCCTCCACTTCCAACCATAGCCAGGCTTCCTCAACTATCTCACTCTGTTAGAGATATTTTGATAGCTTCCCATAAATCTTCCACTCGAATGATTTATTTGAGTAAGTGGAAACGCTTTTCATATTGGGCACAAGGAAAGGACATAGATCCTTTCACCGCTTCCATCCAACTAGTCCTTGATTTTCTTGCTGAACTTTTCCATGCAGGTTCATCTCCATCTACTCTTAAGGTTCAATTGGCAGCTATTTCTAATTTCCATGTGGGTATTTCTGAATCTGCCCTAATGTCCCACAAACTCTGCAAAGCCTTTTTGAAAGGAGTTTTTCTTCTCAGACCTCCTGTAAGAAATCCTCCCTCTCCTTGGGACCTAAATTTAGTTCTTGCTTCTTTGATTCTTTCCCCTTTCGAACCTGCAGCTTCATGTTCCTTAAAGTTATTATCATGGAAAACTCTCTTTCTGGTGGCTATCACATCAGCTAGAAGAATTTCAGAACTTCAAGCACTCAGTTGTCGTTCTCCTTACCTTGTGTTCCATAAGGACAGAGTTTCCTTACTTAACTAACCCGTCCTTTTGCCTAAGGTGGTTTCAACATCAAATCTAAACCAGTGCATTGACCTCCCTGTCTTTTTCCGGAGTATTCAAATAGGTCTGAACAAAAATTACACTGTCTGGATGTTCATCGTCAATTAAGGTACTACTTGGACAGGGCGAAACAATTCAGAAAATCTGATCAACTGTTTGTCTCCTATGAAAGCAGAAAGGGACTTCCAGTTTCAAAGGTATCTTTATCCAGATGGCTAACATCTCTGATTACCCTTGTTTATGAGATTAGACACCAAAACTGCCTAATAAGCCTAAAGCACATTCCACAGAGCTTTGGCTACTTCTCTAACCTTCCAAGACAGACTTCCGATTGACACCATTTGTCCAGCGCCTACTTGGGCTACTCCTCACACTTTATTTCGCATTATAAGTTGGATTTAGCTTCTAGGCATAGAGCTAATTTTGGCTCCACTGTTCTCAGGAGTCTGTTCCGTTAGGCCACCCGGGACAAGGTGCTAGGGGCGGTCATCCAGCAGAAGCAAGAATGAACATATCTAAGTAGTATATCTAGCTACATGTATATCATGTATATCATTTTATACCGTTTAAATAACGCTTATATAACATAGATATATTTTATTGCTTTATTATGTATTTGTATAATTTAAAATGAGTGTTCATATGCTTCTTAAATAAATTTAAGTAGGTGGTACTGCTGTTTTAATGTTCATAATTGTTAGTCCTGGTGTCTTAGCAGTGCAATTAACTAAATGAATTATCATGAATGTATTATTTTATTTCCTGTTTGTCATTTCTCATGTTGTGTATAGAGCTTTTCTTCCTGGGTGCAGAACATGAACCACAGTTTAATAGGATCATATAATAGTATAATGCAATTGTATCATTGTCCATGTTAAATGACTTCTTGCTTTTCATTATGGATATAGCTCATCACAAGCTGACTTTGCCGATTGCTGGAACCCATCCAGCAAGAAGTTGGTTACAATTGAGATAAACACCTTGTCTGGTATTAGTATATAAAACCTTGTGTGAGTAACCTTTACTCATGACAGTGACAAATGATACTTCCATGATTTGTCAGAGTTCCATGTCATTAGGTAAATCTCAGCAGGAAATTTTTCTGTTAAGCCATTGAGGTGTGTAAACTGATACTAAGCTGTTCATTTCCCCACCAAGTTTACTCTTAGGGTGACCATTCCATTGAATTACCATTTTCTTAAATTTAGTTTCAAACTGTTTATGTTCTCTTTTTATAAGAACTCTACAAGCAATTTTATATCTTCATGCCTAGGCCCTTGTTTGGGACTGGGAGGAAATTACATATGATGTGATTTCATACTTCATTATTCTATCTAGATTATTTGTCCATACCTCCAATGTTTGAAATTTGCTTTAGACAAGATCATGCACTTCATGTCTCCATTCTTTCATTTTCAAAACCCATTGACTTGAAATATGCTTCTTGAAGGCCAGCAAGATTTTTAGCCTCTTTTTGTACTAAAATGATGACAAATTGGTAATTCTTGATGAGAATAATAGCACCTGTTAGGCAGTGTCATTCAGAAGGCAGTCTAAATTGAGCTTCTTCTGCCACAGGTTAATACTTCATGGCAAGCATTTCATAGCAGTCAAGACCACCACCACCGCCCACCTCAGTGCAGAAGCAGTATATTTTCTCTGCATTTTTAAATCCTGTCCTGAGCATCCACAGCTCCTCTGTGCTGGTCTTGCGGTTTAGGCTGCTTGTTTTTGCCTCCTGTAATCCATCCCGGGTGCTCCCTCCCTGCTTTAAATGCAAAAGGAATACCTCTGGCCATCACCTGAAGACACTCTGAATTGGCCAGCTTGCCTGGTACTTATAAAAATACTACTGAGAAGACCCCCCAACAAAATTGTGTAAATGAATCCATCCCGGGTGCTCCCTCCCTGCTTTAAATGTAAAAGGAATATCACCGGCCATAACCTGAAGACACCCTGAATTGGCCAGATTGCCTGGTACTTAGAAAAATACTACTGAGAAGACCCGCCCAACAAGATTGTGTAAATTAATCCATCCCGGGTGCTCTCTCCCTGCTTTAAACGTAAAAAGAATACCTCTGACCATCAGCTGAAGACACCCTGAATTGGCTAGCTTGCCTGGTACTTAGAAAAATACTACTGAGAAGACCCCCCAACAAGATTGTGTAAATTAATCCATCCCGGGTGCTCCCTCCCTGCTTTAAACACAAAAGGAATACCTCCGGCCATCACCTGAAGACACCCTGAATTGGCCAGCTTGTCTGGTGCTTAGAAAAATACTACTGAGAAGACCCCCCCAACAAGATTGTATAAATCCATCCTGGGTGCTCCCTCCCTGCTTTAAACACAAAAGGAATACCTCCAGTCATCCCCTGAAGACACCCTGAACTGGCCAGCTTGCCTGGTACTTAGAAAAAATATTATTGAGAAGATGCCCCCCCCCATCAAGATTGTGTAAATTAATCCATCCCGGGTGCTCCTTCCTTGCTTTAAATGCAAAAGGAATACCTCCGGCCATCACCTGAAGACACCCTGAATTGGCCAGCTTGCCTGGTACTTAGAAAAATACTACTGAGAAGACCCCCCCCAACAAGATTGTGTAAGATAATTCCATCCTGGGTGCTCCCTCCCTGCTTTAAACGCAAAATGAATACCTCGGGCCATCACCTGAAGACACCCTGAATTGGCCAGCTTGCCTGGTGCTTAGAAAAATACTACTGAGAAGACCCGCCCAACAAGATTGTGTAAATTAATCCATCCCGGGTGCTCCCTCCTTCCTTTAAATGCAAAAGGAATACCTCCGGCCAACACCTGAAGACACCCTGAATTGGCCAGCTTGCCTGGTACTTAGAAATAATACTATTGAGAAGACTTCCCAACAAGATTGTGTAAATTAATCCATCCTGGGTGCTCCCTCCCTGCTTTAAACACAAAAGGAACACCTCCGGCCATCACCTGAAGACACCCTGAATTGGCCAGCTTGCCTGGTACTTAGAAAAATACTACTGAGAAGACCCCCCCCCAACAAGATTGTGTAAATGTATTTTGCTTAACACTAATTAAATGTAGACTTGATGTACTATATATAGAGTTAGTCTGCCCTCCCGTGTGCGCGTTCTAGCAGCCTACTGCAGACCATTTGCCCTCTCCCCCCTCCTGTTATCACTACCCCAGAATATATTTAAACCTAAGACTGCTCCAACTATCCCTGCTGTTTGCTATCTCCTTCTACCATTAGGTGGTAGCATCTACCAACAGAAATCCTAGATATTCTTTATAATCCCAACAAGTTTTATTTTTTTCACAAACAGTTGGTTCTGAGTTAATATCCTTAGACTGTAAATATCTTCTCCCCCCCCCTGCTAAACCACCCTCTGTAAAGGCAGCCTTCATTTTCTGGCTGGAAATATTTAGCTCATACCTTCCAACTACAGCCTTTAAACTGCTCTTTGCTGATACTTTTTCTGCCATACTCACCTCTAGTGTTCTTTCCCACTCCGTTCATCTAACGTGCTCACTCCGTTCCCCTACCCTGCCCCCAATTACCACCCACTCCCAGTACTCCTAGCTTTATTCCTATCTTACCCCACCCTCTCAGCCTAATTACCCAATACCAGCTGCCCCCTCATTACTCCTCCCACCTATAGCCATCCTTCTTAAATTCTGTAATCTGTACTCCACCCAGTAATTATAGTCCCCTCCTCTTTCCTTAAATCTCTAGAATACTTCCATCATTTTTTAAACCCTTTCTTCTTCATAGCCTTCTCTATTTTCCTAACCAGTCTTACCGCTCTCTCTTTGCTCCAACATGCTCTCCTCAAGTTATCACACCCTCCAGTCCCCAGCCTCCTCTTTCTGTTCTTACTTCCCTTATACTGTGCTACCTCATATTCCACATATGCCTGTCCAGTACCACCTACAAAGACAACTATCATACAAACCCACCTTCTCCCTCACTCTTACTCCCATTTCCACTCTATCTCCTCTTCTCTCATTCAGCCCAGCCTTCTGCACCTATTCCACCCTAAAGTCTTCTCCTCTAAAGTCAAGACACTGTCACCGGCTCCAGTCTACAATATACCAAAATTCATGCCTGGCATACCAATATGGCTAAAGGATATCTCCTTCAACAACCTAGTCCAAGCAGGTGATATCCATCCTAACCCTGGTAATACATCCTTTATTAACAACATTCATCCCTTACCCTCTTCTTCCTATCTCAACACCCTAAAGATTTTTACAATTAATGTACAAAGTCTAAACAACAAAGTACACCGATTTCAAGCTTGGCTACGTGTTTGGGTTACATCGCTGCTATATAAGCTGGAAGCGAGTGTCTGAAAACCGGCCTAAGTAAGAGCCATAAGAATGCCGACTGCAATCAAAAGTGGTTACTTTATTTGTCTTTCATACATTCAAAGGAAATAATAACGGGGTTAACTAATAGACCCTTTACGACATGATTGTGAACTTCATAAAGGTTTCTTCCTTTATTCATTTAACGATTCCTCTACAAAGTGTATTTGGTTAACTTTTACTTCACAAGGGCGAGGTAATATGGTCTGAACAGCGTTAAAAATGAGTTGTGCATGAAAATGGCAACTATCCAGTCCGGAGATTACTATTTGGGGAGACGATAGCTTCATTTTCCCTGCTTTAATCTGCTTCATATTTACTGTATGCAACAAGTGTATAAACCTGATGTGTTAACTAGAACTGAGTGTTCCACATGGTTCGAACTAGGTCGGACACTATACAACAACGATGAACATTTTAGTACTTGAACTGATTTAAATTTGTGAATGGTATTATACAAGCTGTGTATAAAAACGGCAATAATCCTGCTTGTTGAATACCAATTGGGGATACAACAGCTTTACGTGTCCGGTTTCATTCAGCTTCATATATACTGTATGCAATAGACACTGAAGCGTCAAGTAAAATTGAGTTGGCTATATGGTTTAACTGGGCTGGACACATATATATAACAAAGAATATCTTAGTTTCTGTATCCATTAAACTGGTTTGAATTTTTGTATGGAACTGTTAATGTGGTGTTAAACGGATGGAGTGATATCCATTCAGTACTACAACGAATTCAGTGCATTTCTGCTCTAAATTGTATTTAGAAACTTTCACCCACGAATGCCTGGTGTAATAGCTGAGACAAACTGACCAAATCCTCGGCTCGAACTGGAAGAACGAAATTTATTGTAAAACAAGACAAAACAACCACCGAACTTCAAAGGTTAAGCGCTTTCATCTGAATATAACCAGACTTCCTCAGAACAACAACAAGGTGGATCTGGAAGGTTTAAATAGCCTGTTTTGGCGCCAAACTCGGATTTCAAGTAAGCGCCCCATTGATTCGCTAGGAGTGCCGTAGAAAGGCAGTCGTAAAAAGTCTGTGAAATGGGACTCAGTCCAGGGCCTTCAACATTTAGGTAGTTAGTAAAGGTTTAACTACCATCTCGCACCTTAACGTCTAACACTGTGAATTGCGTCGTACCCGCCAGCTTTTGTACTTCGTTACTGGTTATGTTTTACATTGCCTAAGTTTATACACAGAAGCAAGCGATTTATCAACAATGGTTAAGGCATTCATGGGTGTTTTTTATACAGTTGCTTGTGGTTTTATTTAGAAACTTTAACTACATGTAACAAATGTGTTAAGGGTGTACCAGAAATTTTTGTTAGAAATGTGTTATGCCTTAAATTCATATTAACAGGATGTTCACATCCATATATTTACAATTTTTCAATTAGGAGGATCTGGAATATCATATTTAAAGCCAAATCCACCATTCAGCAGGATTTGAAACAGTGTGTATCTATGCTTCATTTGTTTAGATTTGTTGGATATTAGTCTAATTGGGAATTTCTTAATCAGTACATATTTATCATTCCAAGCCCGGATTATGAGCAATGTATAAAGGTGTTCATTTTTACTTTAGATAACATATTAATGATCTTGTATATGTATTTTAAGATTTAAAAATTTGGCTTATTGTGTCTAGTATACAAAGGATTTACATCAAATGACAACTATGTCCTCCTCCACAAATATATTGCTATCCGTTCTACCAGCCCTACTAATTATCCCATATCTACTCTCCTCCTATGAGAACACAGAACATCTTGGCTTTCACTACCCTAAATTCCGAACCTCAACCCCTTCACTTCCACAAAATATCCCCCAACCTGGCCCTTCCTTGTATCTCAACACACCTGCCTCACCTAATTTTGTCCCTATCAGGCCTAAGTACATCCACAACAAACCTAGGTATTATCATTATACACTGCTCCGATTCTGGAAACTTTTAGTTAAGATAAAAAACAACCTCACCATGGATGGTGACATCCACCCAAACCCTGGCCCAAACAACTCACCTGCACCCATTCTCTCAGATAAATCCCTAATCAATATAGGCCCATCACGCAGACCCCATGACTCCTTGCTGGCCTGTCACCTAAACATCAGGAGTATAAATAACAAAACCCAGCACCTACATGCTCTCCTGGCTATATATTCACCTGAGATACTCTGCCTCACAGAAACATGGCTAAAACCTGCCACCAAGGACAATGAAGTCCTGCCACCTGGGTACAACATGCATAGACTTGATCGTATCCATAAAAAGGGTGGTGGGGTAGCAATACTCTATAAATCCACCATATCTGTAACCATAGCCACTTTGCAACCCCCCCTATTTAGTAACGCTGAAATCATCATCACAAAGCTACATATTAATAAACAAAAAAGCATAAACATTGTCTGTGTCTACATTCCCCCAGGGAAGAACATTGACACCCTTGAGGAATTCCTAGTCTGGCTTAACAACAACCAGCCACAGGAAACTATAATCCTCGGGGATTTCAACACTGACTGGTCAACCTGTACCACTCAATCCCAGAAGACCCATATTAACCTCCATGGATTTACCCAAACCATAATCTCACCCACTAGGCTAGGTAAATCACATAACAAAGCTAGTACTCTAGATTGGATACTCATCAACAACTCCCCCCAGCTCTACTCAACAGGCACATTACCAGACGATCTAAGCGACCATTGCCTCACATATATACTCAGACACAAGATTAACTACTGTCATCAACCCACATACAGAACTATAAGAAGCAACAAAAGCTTTGATCCTCTAAAATTTAACAATGAACTAAAGGCATGCAACTGGTCTGCCCTAAAATGGCTCCCACTAGACAAAGCGGTCTCTTATTTCAATGACAAATTCCTTACCATCCTTAACCTTCATGCTCCTAGTCGGACTAGTAGAACCAAGGTCAATACTGCGCCTTGGATCACCAAAGAAACTAGGGACAAAATTACATCAAGAAATAAAGCATGGGCCACCTACCGCACAACTAAAACCCAACCTGACCAACTCCTATTTAGGCAACTAAGAAACGAGGCAAAAAAATCCATAACAGTAGATAAAAGGAACTACTACCACCACCTACAACAAGTACACAAAACTAAACCTCAGAAATTCTGGACAGGAATAAATAGACTCCTCCACCAAGGACAAACCACTATACCAAACCCAACTGGCACCAATCAAAAAACCCCAGAAAACACTGCAAACTCCTTTAACTCCTTCTTCACTGAAACCATCCAAACTTTAGCTAACCAACTCACACCCACAGGACTTATTCCTAACAAAACAAAGTCCAATACAATAGCCCCTTCAAACTCCAACCTGTTCCCACCAAACTCATTAAGACCCTACTTAGTAAACTAAGACCCACCACCCTGGCTGCAGACCTCCTCCCAGCTGACTACTTACAAAAGGCTGCAGAGGTAATTGCATACCCTATATGTATCCTTATCAACCGTACCATATCAGAAGTCGTTATCCCCAACATATGGAAAATCTCACATGTCATACCACTACACAAGGGGGGCAGTACTACTGAACTGTCCAACTACAGGCCCATAGCTATACTGTCTCCCCTAGCAAAGATCATGGAGAAGTGCATTCATATTCAACTCATGAAATATCTCTTAGAGAATAAACTACTATCCAATTCACAACATGGCTTTAGGCCCAATCACAGCACCATAACAGCTCTCCTCTCCTTCTCTGACACCATTAATCACAATCGGAACAATAACAATCTGTCCTCTGCCATCTTCTTAGACCTATCCAAGGCCTTCGACATGGTGGATCACAAAATGCTTATGAATAGTTTGGAAGCCCAAAACTTAAATAAGCAAGCCCCCAATGGTTTGAGTCCTACCTACAAGACAGGCAACAGGCAGTACTGTGGAAGGGTAAACTCTCCTCTCACCTCCCCATCAGACTTGGAGTTCCCCAGGGATCAATACTAGGTCCCCTTCTTTTTTCTATCTTTATAAATGAACTTAGTGCAGTCATTCCAGAGGCTACCTGCATTCAATATGCGGATGACTCAACCTTGATCTGCTCTGCCTCCTCCCCTACAAAACTTACCACAATAACCCAAAACACCTTCAACAAGGTTGAAAATTGGCTATTAAACCAATGACTAATGCTAAATCCCAACAAAACTAAGTTACTTCTCTTCAACCCAACAAATAGGACCAAATCACCTTCATTCAACATAACAGCTAATAATGGCACCATCATCTCCCCAGTAACCCAAACTAAACTATTGGGTGTCATGATTGACGACAACCTTAGGTTTGATGTACACATCAATCAAACCATAAAAACTGTTAATAAAAAATTTGGCAGCCTGTATAGGATCAGATCATTCCTAACCCCGCAAGCAAGAACTGCTATTGCCCGCACCCATCTTCTATCAACCCTTCTCTACGCCTCCTCTCTCTTCTCCCACCCGCACCCATCTTCTATCAACCCTTCTCTACGCCTCCTCTCTCTTCTCCCACCTGAGTAAATCCAATCTAAAGAAATTGTCTACATGCTACAACCACATTGCTAGATTTGCAACTGGCTCACCCTACCGGACCCACCATTGTCTGAACCTGAACCTCCTGGGCTGGCTGGAACTACACCAACTCCTCCAGCTCAACCAGCTCATAGTTGCCCATAAAATACTCCACCACCCAGACACTACTTCAGCCCTCAGAAACATAATTCGCCCCTATAGTAACAATCGAACACTTCGCTCATCCACCAAAAGACTACTACTTATGACCAAATCACACCACGCTGCAGGTGACTCCCTCTTCGCCAACTCTGTCGGTAAATACTGGAACTCACTACCAGATGACATTACCCAAGATCCCTCGCCAATGCTATTCAAACACAAACTTAAAAGCCACCTTATGTCACATTGGTTATGTCCCTGTACCAATCCTGACTAGTACCCCTATACCCTCTCCACCTCCTTATCTTCATACAAATTACCCTAACAGTCCATCCAAACAAGATGATCAATCATATTAACTATTCTAGGTATTATTGCCTAAATAAAATATCCTAAACCTAGGTAATAAGGTATCAATTACCTACTACCACAACTTACAAAATGTCTCATGCCTCATGGATGGATGGATTCTGCTATATCTGTAATCAGCCTGTATGTTCTGTAACTGATATCATTGTACTATCTACTTTTTCTTTCTGTATTCACTGTTACTTAATGCTATCTACCTAAAAAATTTGTAAATTCTTATGTGTTTGGAGCTTTTCTCCCCGAGACTCCGCTGAAAATGGATATGTATCCAGTCGGACCATCCCGGTCAACAAATGTAAAATAAATAAATAAAATAAATAAATAAATAAAATAACCAACCAGATATCTTAGCCATCTCCAAAACCTGGCTCAAGCCCTTTATCTCTGACTCTTGAGATTCTGCCCCTAGGATATCATTGTCTCAGAAATGACCGACTAAATAAAAAAGGTGGAGGCACTGCCGTAGTCTACTCCAGCCTTCTTACCTTAATTCTCCCCCAAATTCCAATTCCTCAATTCCAGAACACTGAACTAACTGCTGGAATTCTAAAATTAAATAAACATAAAAATATCTGCATCATTGCCCTATAAATCTCACCTGGTAACAACATCTCTACACTCAAAAATATTCTCCTATGGGCTTCTACTGAAGTTAACTATAAAACTTATATCCTTGGTGATGTGAATATTGACTGGAATGAAATCAGTTGCCCCTCTCCCTCCCTATCCATTATCCTCTATAACGTCACTCAAATAATCCTCTCCATCACTCGACCTAACAAAATAAACCCTCCCGGATCCACTATAGATTGGATGCTAGTCTCAGATCCAAATAAAATTACCAGTTCTGGCACAATTCCTGATACCTTTAGCGACTACCTCCCAGCCTTCATGCATCGCTCAACTAGTTCCTCCCCACACCAGCATCAATACATTCAAACTCATAACCTCAGTAGCTTCAACCCAATTACTTTCTCAAATACTTTCAAACAAATGAACTGGCAAATTCTAAACATCCTTCCTCTTGACAAGGCCATAGAATACTTCAGCTCTGTCTTCCTTGATACTTTAAACTCACTAGCCCCACTAAGAAACAAAAGGATAAAAACTAAAACTGCTCCTTGGCTATCCAAAGAGGCAAAACAGATTATACACCAGAGAGACAAACTATGGAAGCTTTACCAAAACAATAAACTGGTCAATACCTTGCTCCAATATAAACAGCTTCGCAACTGTGCAAAACGACTAATCACCAAAGACAAAAAGCCCTACTATAGCAAACTTCAGTCCAATAACAATAAAAAAACCCCAAAATTCTGGAACTCAATAAACTCACTTCTCAATCCAGGCTCCAAGAATAATCCCTGTCCTGACCCAAGTAAATCTGACCTTGAACTAGGCTCTGAATTTAACTCATTTTTCATAGAAACAATTACTACTCTCACCAAGACATTTCCCAATAATAACCTAACTGCTCTACAATCCCCCCCCCACTTCTGAGTAACCTCATCTGTTTGAACTCAAACCCATCTCCACTAACTTTATAAAAAAACTTTTGTCCAAACTTGAACATTGCTCTAACGCTCCCGACAATATTCCCTCTTCCTTCCTAAAATGTGCTGCTGATGGCATTGCTCTCCCAATCAGCATCAGGATCAACCGATCCATAAAAGAATCATACATCCCCAAACTCTGGCTCTCAGCTTATATTCTTCCTCTTCATAAAGGAGGCAAAAATACCAGCATCTCAAACTTTTACCCCATTGCTTTGCTCTCACCAATCTCCAAAATCCTAGAAAAATGCATCCACCCCCAACTTATGACTTTCCTGACCCAAAACAATCTTCTCACTCCTACCCATCATGGCTTCCGTCCAGGCCATAGCACAATAACCTCTCTACTCTCTTTCCTAGAAACTATCAATCAAGCCCAAGATTCAGAACACTTAGTTTCTATTGTTTTACTTGATCTGTGTAAACCTCTTGATATTGTTTCCCACAAGCACCTTCTCTGTTATCTTTCAAACCGTAATCTCTCACATAATGCTTTATCCTGGTTCTCCAGCTATCAGACAGATCACAGGCAGCCAAATGGAAGAACTCCATCTCTTCCTTCCTACCTACCCCACCTGGCGTACCACAGGGATCCATCCTTGGGCCAATGCTTTTTAACATCATCATCAATACCTTTCACACTGCTATTCCTGATGCTAAAATCATTCAGTATGCAGATGATTCAACCTTAGTCTGCTCTGCCTCAAACCTCTCTGAATTGCTGATTAAAACCCAAACTGCCTTCTCAACAACTGAAAACTGGATGTGCCAAAACTACCTCTTTTTCAATGCAAATAAATCAAAGATTCTACTATTCCCTCCCACAAAGACCCTCTCCTATGATAAAAACAACTTCAAAGTCTATAGTCAAACCAACTCACCTATAGAAGTGGTCCCCTCTGCCAAACTACTTGGCATTACTGTAGATGAACACCTCAAGTTTGATATTCATATTCAACAAAATATTAAGAAAACCCACCAAAAGCTAGGTATGCTGTATAGGAATAATCGCTTTCTCTCCAACTCTACCAGGCAAACTCTAGCCTTGACTTATCTTCTTCCTTCCTTATTATACGGAGCCCCTCTCCTAACCAACCTGTCCTCCACTATCATCTCTAAACTAGAAAACTGCTACAGCAAAATCTCTAAATTTGCCTCTAAATCTAAAAATACCACCCATCACTGCCTAACCCTACAATCCCTGAACTGTCTTGAACTCCCAAACTAACTAGAATATCTCCAACTCACTACTGCACATAGACTCATATTTCACCCAACAAAATGTCCTGCTCTTTCTAACATCCTTCCCCCTTATACACCCAACAGAGCTCTCAGATCTGAAAATCAGAACTTAATTAGTATCCATAAACCTAAACGTCCCGTTGGCCAACTTCTCCTATCTTTCTCACTAGGCAAAAAATGGAATTCCATTCCCTCCACACTAAGAACCATACCAAACTCAGAAAACTTCAAAACCCAAATATTCAAACATCTGTACCTGTCCACTGAATGGAAATGTACCTGCCTTTAGCCAACCTAATCCAAGGGGGTTCTCTCTCTGGTTCCCAAGCTCTACAACTCTCATAGTTATCTTCCTATGAGCCTTTTTAAGCTCTCAACAATTTCTATAGCTTCTGTCTAAGCTCTCAGCAACTCCTATAGCTACCCTCACACAGCCCAACCTTGTAAATATTGTAAGTAGCATTCTACTGTTGATGTGTGTATGTAAAGCGTATTTATATTTTCTTAAAAGGTTTGTATGTAAACTGCTTCCACACCTAACACATATCTGTTTTCCTCAAATGAAACTGTATGATCCCTACCTGCAAGCTTAATGAATTTAACTATGCATGATATTGAATGCATTTATGAGTAACTATTCTACATAATATTATCTTTTATATTAACTATCAGTTGTATCTAAATTGTATAATGCATCTTGGAGCTTTTCTCCCTGGGCCTCCACTGAAAATGGATCAATTTGGCCCAGTGGACTTCCCCGGTAATCAATCTCCAAATAAATAAATAAATAAATAAATAAAAATATCCTGGGTTCCTAGTTCCAGCACAAGCCTTACTTTTCAGTGGTTAAACAAGAAAAGAAAAACTGCAACATCCACTTGCCAAATGCCCTTTTTTTTGAAGAATGGGTATGAGTCTTCCTCATTACAGGAGTTTCCACTGCTGGAGATTTGAGGCTAGTCCCAATAAAAAGGGGGAGAGTGGTTATGTAAGGTAGTCATTATTTTCTTTAAGTATTCACATCCTAGAACTCTGTTTCAGTCAGGCATGAAAATCTAGTATTAGACTATAAACAGTTTTACCTCATATTCATCTCTGAATCACCATCCTTATGTCACTACTGTATAATGTGTAGCATATCTACATACGCCTCAACTGTTCCCTGATTGTATCTTTTCCTTTGACCTCTGCCTCTGTAGATCTTATTCCTGTGTAGCTAAATATGTGACAGAGGTTTGAGAAGACTGTATAACCACCCAGTTGTAGTAGGACTCCTTTCAAGAGGTAGCAGAGCACATGGTAGTTGGGAAATCCAGTGGATTTGCTGTAAGAGATGCTCTCAAAGATTTGTTATGTTGAGTGTGACAGCATGGATTGTATAATCTCACCCAGGACTACCTGCTGTATGTGATGTGTAACATGAAGACTAAAAGATGAATTACAAAAGTTGAACTTAGGCAGCAAAAATGGCAGAGTAAATACCTCTAAATGTTTATGTTATTTTGTTGTTTGTTTTTCTACAGGATGCAGCTATAGTGAAAAACATGCTGGAGCATTGCTTCAGGGATGACTTGGAAGGTGAAACTGGGCACAAACATAAGCCTCAATATGTTACTGTCAGTATGGAAATATGATATGACTATCAATATGGGAACATGCCATTTTGCTTGCATAATCTCCTAAAATGGATATAGAGAAGGAAGTTACAAGAAGAAGGTAGGCTGCCTGCATTAGGACAAAGGCTAAACTGTTAGTGATTGAACCAGTAGGTTAGCCAGAAATTTTGCCTTCTGCCATTTTCATATAATATAAATGACTTGTTTACATTTAAGAAGCTACCTGAGCGACTTTTCAATACTTTTGATATTTCAATTAGCCAATAAAGCAAGAGTAGATGGGAGCAGTTTCCAAAACAGTATGACAGACTGTCAATAGTCTCTGAAAGGCAGCTGAAAATGTGGGTCATGTCTGTTCCCCAAATAACTCGATTTCAACTTTGATTTTTGGCCAAGAAAGTAGATCCACATTGTGTCACTCAGAAATAATTAGAAAAACAAAACTTCCTCATATCTGCCTTAGTCCCACAAAGAAGAGTGGAAAATGAGTGAACTGTGTCAGGTGAATATCTGAAAACAGAGAAAGCTTGAGGTACGGTGAAAATTCCCATGCTATGTCTGTGAGTATTACATTGATTTTATAACTAGAATGGAGTGGCTAGAGGACTTCTAAGGTGGCTGTGCACTGAGCAATATCTTAATTTCAGCTCTCCCTGTGTGGAAAAATGAACTGAGAAATAAGAGCCTCTGATATTATCAGCTTGAGCAAAATGTAGTTACTGGCTAGGAGGTACAGAGTCGTGATGCCAGCAAAGAAGAAATTTTGAGAACCTAAAAGAAAATCACCCAGAAAATGTGAAAAGAAAACACTGGTTGGAAACAATTATGAAGTTGTTCAGCAGAAAACAGTTCAAGTATCAACTTTTGTACAAGAGATGGCGTCCAGTAATTTAGAGGAAACAATAACTCATATCTATCCAGATACATGTAACATTGCAGGAGTGTATTAACTCAAATAACAAAAGGCTGGAAAAATAGAAGAAGCTTTAACTAGTCATTCAGATGAACTGATAAAACTGCAAAAATCAGAAGTTGAAATGAAGAAGGGCTGAGCTGGCCCAGGCTGGGTGAGTATGATTCTTCTCAAGAAGATCTGTTAAAATGGTAGAGTTAGAAGACAAAGTGCACAGAGAAAACCTAATATTTTTTGCTACACTAGAGAAACTGGAAAGAACAGACTGTATTAATTTTATGAAAGCACAAATAAGCACTTGGACTGATATTCTACATCAGGATTTGTTAATTGAAAATGGGTATTGAGGGTATGCTCCAAACTGGGCATGAGAAAGCAGATAAGATCTGTATTAGTAAAGATGGAGTTGTACCAGCAGAAAGAGTTGATTCTGACAAAAACTATGGAAGAAGGGAAAAGTATTAAAAATCAAATGCAGCATAGTGTTTCTGGAAAATGATTATTCGCTGTATACCAGGCATAAGAGAAAGAAAATTATCCCAGCAATGAGGGAATGTCAGAAGTCATGTTTGGAGGATCAAAGACGTTTTTTTGATGCAGAACAGACTAAGGAGGAAATAATTTTTTTTATCCAACAAAAAGTGAGCCAGCAAACAAAAGGGAACTCTGCTTCTCATTCTTCTGACAATAAACCTCATAGAGAGACTTTGGTAGAGATACCCTTTCCAGGGTTCCAAAGGAAAATGCTTGAGAGACAGAAATAAAGCACAGGAGTTAACTAGAAGAATCAGAAGTTCCTTGGACTTAAACCAGAGCTTGCTGTTGGAAGATGGAGAGGAACAGAAAGAACAGCAGCAGTACTGAAAATAGTTAATAAATGGGAGAATATAAAGCATCAGTCACATTTGTGAAATATGGCTTATCTAGAAAAAGTGGCTGAGAAAGACTGGACTTTTGTTGACTTTGTTCAACTTGTAGGTGCACAATAAAGCATATATCTCATTTTATAGCATCAGTGTTTAGAAAGACACTTAAAAGGGAAGAAGTAACTGTAAGTAAAGCAATTTTTTTCTTGCTAGTTTTTGTATAAAACATTTTATGATATAAACTACATGCTGTATATAGCAAATAAGTTTTATGTAGTGTGTAGTCAAGGGTATTTTAAATGTGGGAAGAGTATTTTAATGACTGTTGTATGTGTTAAAGACATTAAAGTAAACAAGTACTTTTTTAGTTGTAAGAAGTATAGGCTTTACAGTATAAGAACAGCTGGACCAAAGCAAGTTTAATGTTAATATGCTCTGATCTTGGTCTGTTTGGTGGGGATGGGGTATAAAAGTGCACTGATTATATTATATGTAAAATTAAGATATTTTCTCTTATTTATACAAGGGTGAATGTCTAGATTAATGCCTTTGTTTTAAACTATAAATAAGTGTTTTATGTAAGCAAGTAGGCCTGAAAAATAAGGCAAAATAATGAAAGCCATGAAAATTATAAGTTTCTTACATCTGCAAAGATGTTTGTTTTTTTCCATTAGCAAATGTTCAGTGGGAGTCAAGAAGTCCACAGCTGAAGTCAACTGTGCATTCTGTTCTGAGTGAAATTTGCTAAGATTCACTGCTAACTACTTTCACATAGAGAAAAGCTATCTGCAGGTGCAAGCAATTAATCTTGGATAGTCTGAGTATTCTTTCTAGAGAGGAAATGGAAAATTTAAAAATACAATGGCATGCAGTTCATTGAAAAATAATGTTTGAAATTATTTGAAGTGAATAAGAGATAGCAACATTTCTCACAGCCTTAATACTTTAATAAATTTAATAAAATAATGTATGGTTTGCTTTGGAAAACCAGTGCACCTTTCCTTATGGCTAAATGTTAATGTTTTCTGAAAGCATATAAGATGTTTTTCACATCTGGGAGTGCAACAGAGATAAAAGATAGATGGAATTCAGTGCAAGTGGGAACATATACTATAGAATGCACTTTAGCATGGGTAACCTCAGTTTTAGATTAGTTAATGCCTGTGGATGTAGCTGTCAGTTTGGGACGATTGTTCCTATCTAGAGTTTTTTTAGGACATACGTAGTTTTGTGTGTTTGTTCTAAGTTAATAGGGGATGGGGTGTTCTGAACATATATTTAGTTTTCTGTTTGAGACTTTCTATTAAAACAAAAATTCCTGAAAATATTACATAGGTTCCAATGGACATGAGAAGAAACAGCTAAAGCAACCTGACAAACATTAGTGACTGCACATATAACATACACATGTATAGGAAATACACATTCAAAAAATGACATTTACAATACGTGGTAAGACCACCTTTCTATCATGGCTACACTATCCATATTATCTTGGAATGTAAGTGGCCTTACAATTGTAGACAAAAAGGAAAGAGTATTGAATTATATCAAGAAATGTAAAATGCAAATAGAAATGCAGCAGGAGACACATTTGGAAATAAATGAGTATGTGAATGTGACCGAGAAAGGATTTTAGGATGGATATTTAACATAATATCAGGGGCAACAGAAAGGAGGATTGATTATAATAATTGCTGGAGGTGATCCAAAAGTGACAAAAGAGGGAAAAATGACAATAATGTAGCAGTAAGGTGGCTGTTGGCAAGGAAGGACTCACAAAAACTATTTTGGAGCTTAAGAACATTTTGGGAGAAATATTCAGATTTCAGCAGGGAATATTACTTATCGCTGGGGACTGGAACTTGATTCACAATAGTGATAATATATCAGGGGGACATGGAAGGGAAACTATAACAAAAAAAGGTAGATGTCAGTAGAAATTTATGAAAATATTTGTCATGGAAGGTGGGAATTCAGCAGTAGGAATTCAGACATAATTTACATATTTTCCCCCAAGATATAATAACTGCAGTAGTCTAGATATAAATTATGTTTCACAGGAACTCGTGCATATAATTGAAAGCTTCGACACACATCCCATAACTATTTCAGATCATGCACCAATAAAAAACACAATAAAAATGCAGGGTGATGAAGTAAAAAAAAATGAGACACCGGAGCTTTCCAACCTACCTGTTAAAAAGAGAGGAATTTAAGGAATGGGTAGTTAAAAATTATTCAAGAGTTATTAGAAAAGATATAATTATATTCAGAAGTTATAGTGAGTGGGATAAAATGACAATGGAGTTTAAAAATAGGATAGAAATAAAAGTGAAAGAGATATGGTTAAGAAGTAATAGGAATTACTTAGTGGGGCTGAGAAACATTAAAGCATTGTAGAATAGGGAATCTCACAGAAGAGATACAAATGCAGAGAGCTAAAGAGAAAATAAGGGAGTATCTGATTACTATGCATGAGTTTACAAAGATTGCTATTAAACAGCTACTGTTTGATAATAACTCCAGGGAAAAAAATGTTTAACATGATGACTTAGGCAACAGAAAGTAGAAAAGGTTGATGCCAAACCTAGGGAGCCTATAACAAGAAAAAACAACCAGAAATCCTGTAGAAGTATTAGAAATATTTCAGAAATTGCATGAAAATTTATATAAAGTGGAGAAATGTGGAAAAAACGAAATAGCACACATGAAAATGTTTATTGCAGGCTTTATTATGTCAAGATTAGTGGCTGATGATACTCAACAACTAACAATTAAGACAGGAGGAGATGCATTAAAAATAGTGATGCATAACCAATCTTCAGGAAGGTCTCCAGGAGCAGCTGGTATGCCTGTGAAAGTCTGGAAGGTGGAGGGAAGTATGTGATTAGCAGTATTTTAAAATGAGGGGGAGCACCAACATTTTGATAGAAAGTTGACGTGGCTGTATTACCTAAAAATGATAAGGACACATCAGACCTAGCTTCACATAGATCCGTTTCAGTTTTAAACCATTATTATAAAGTGTTTATATCTATACTAGAAAAAGAATGGTAAAGGTGTTGCCACAATTGATAGATATGGATTGATATTGTTTTCTGGAGGAGAGGCAAACATTTGACAACATTAATTGAACAGTGATGATCCAGAAGAAAGCAGAATGTAAGAAAATCTGCTGATCTGAAGTAGTTTACTTCATTTCGTCTTCAACCTGTGGGATACCGGATCCGTATCGGATCCAAGCTGGCAAATTCACTAGCATCTGCTCTGAGCTCCAAGCTCCTCCCCTTACCCATAATACACCTCCACTACCTTCCAACCCCCAGATCTCGTTTGCCGTGGCTTGCTGAACATCGTGATCTCCTGAGCTCTGAGTAGTGAGTGGGTTTTCTGCTTTTAAGCAGCCTTTTTCTCAAAACTTTTTTTGTGTGTAAGTGTTTAGTGTAGGTTCCCTCCTCCTCCCTCACTGGTGCGTAGTGTAATAGAACCTTTATTATAGTTTAGAGTTAGTTTGCTAGAGTGCATTGCTTCCCCTCCCCCTCAGTGTTCTGTGTGGCTTGAGTGTGTGGTGAGTGGTCTGAGTGAGAAAACAGGACATTTTTTCTCTCCTTTTCCCTTCTCTAGTGTGAGTGGCTTGGTTAGAGACATGGCTGATAAGCCTGTTTTCAAAAGGAGCACTGAGTGTGGCCATAAATTGTCTCCTGCAGATGGCCACACTCTTTGTGTGATGTGCTTGGGCATTGCCGATCTGAATACAGATTGCTCTATTTCCGCGGGTTTTAACCCGCACACCATCAAGGACAGGAAGGCTAAGTTGGCCCTGAAAGGCCTTCTTCCCACTTCAGAGGCAGTTGCCTCGTCCTCAGCTTCGGTCACAGCGGCTGCCATGGCTGCCTCTCCTTCCTGTCTTGCCCTTGCTTCTCCTCCCTCCCAGGCTGGGACTCAACCTCCTGTTTCTAAGCCTGTGGAAGTGGAGCAGAAAAGGGGCAGAGAGAAGGAGAGAGAGTCAAAATCTCATAAGCCAGAGAAACGTAAGAAGTATCTGGACCTTCCTTCTCCCACCAAAAGTCAGCCTAGGATCCATGACTCCCCTCGGATCTGATCTCTGAGATTTTCCCCAGAGCCGGAGGAGACACGTTCTCCATCTAGGGCCTCTGTTCCTCGACCCGCCAGGTCAGAGTCCTTGGCCTCGTCGAGATCCACGTGTACCTTATCTGAAGCTGACATGGATAAAATGATGAGGAGGTTCATTCGTACTCAGATCCAGATGGGGGTCTTGCCAGCCCTCTCTCCCTCTGAAGGGGGAGCTTGCTTCCTTTTTTCACACTGATTTCTTCTTCTCTGATCCTTCCACTGGGTTCAGAGTACTCGGATCCAAGGATGGCCTTAGTCAGGGGGTCAGCACCGATATACCTGCTTCCTCGATGCCGATAGCTGCCTGGAGCTTGTCGGATCTGACCATTTCGGATCCTAGCAGCTCTCGGAGACGGAGCTTGGGTGTCAGATCCAAGGGAGAGGAACTTTTTTCATCAGCTCCAGCATTGTTGGGCCAAGTTCCCTTCCTTGGAGCTCCATCCACTTCGGGCCTGGCTCTGATTCTCACGTCAGATCCGGGGAGACCGGCTTCCTTATTGGTTCTCCAGGAAGATCATTCTCTCTCAGCATTTGATGTGGTAGAAAGGGTTCACTCCACTGGATCGAGACCCTTGACTAGCTCCTTGGATTCCGTCCCGACCCCCTCGGCTCTATCTATGAATCCCATCATTTTACCAGAGGGACAGCCCATGCTCAAGGAGCCCCAGACGGTTCTCTCGAGGAGCAAGTGTCTTGTAAGTTCCCCCCCCAGACAGCCTCACTGGAGACGTGCCTCGCAAGCATACATGTAAGAGGAGGCACTTGGACTCCCCCCGAGTCCCTCACCGAGGACACGGATTTAGATGATGGGGAAGGTTCCCCCAGGTCACCTCCCAAGGATGTTTCCTTTGGAGACATTATGGAAATTCTACACCAACAAGGAGGTTGGTCCACCCCCAAACCTTCTTCTGATGAGTCTGTGTTCCTGGAGGCTTTTGGCATGGGCCCATCTACTTCCTGGGTGTCCCCTCCCGCAGATCCCCTGGTGGACATGGTCACCTCCCAGGCCTGGAAGGAGCCAGATACCGTGGAACCAATCCCTAAATGTCCTGATAAGATCTTGAGTCCAGCATCAGGCCAGCATGGAACAAGTGCTCCCCATAGACGCTATGGCGGTAGCGCAGCCACAAAAAAGGAGATTAGCCCAAGAGAGTTCCTTGGTTCATTCCCCCTGACCGAGAGTCACGCATGATGGACCGCTTAGGGAAGCGGGTGTATGCATCAGCAACCTTTTCCATTAGGGTGCTGTACTACCTAGCGCACGTCACAAGACTCCAGTGTGACCTGGTCAAGAAGCTAGCTGAGTCTCCCCCTAAGTCCATGTCGCAGGAGGACAGGGACTCTTTCTCCACGAGGATGGCCACTTTGAAAGCAGTCTCCAACACGTCCATGCGACTCCTCTCATATGCTACTGAAGGAGCGACTAGGGTGGCTGGGTCCAGCATGTCCATGAGGCGCAATGCCTGGCTCAGACTATGTCAGTTTTCGGAATCTTTCAAGGTGTCTTTTGCCAGTGCCCCTTATGATGGCTCTACATTTTTTGGTAAGACCGTCAAAGAGACTTTAGTCCAGTGTGAGAAGGATGGGAAGACACTGTCTGCCATCAGAATCCACTTCTCAAACCCTCAAAGATCCTTTTCCCGGAATCAGAGAGGGCAAAGGAAGATGTGGTTCTGGAAGTCACAGTATTCCCGGGACACTCAGGGCTCTTCTTCCCCTAGAGGCAGAGGGGGACAGGATAGACGCTGGCCCAGAGGCAGAGGGCATCCGAGGAATTTTGGGTCTCGAGAACCTTTCTTGGACAGGCCCGGACAGCAACCCTGAGGGATTGCCCAACTGCTCTACTCTGGAGGCAGTCGGGGGACAATTGTCATTCCACCTGGGGGCATGGGAGTCCATAACATCAGACCACTGGGTGCTTCAGATCATATCCAGAGGATTCTCTATCCCCTTTGTGGTTCCGCTCAAACCTCCCAAACACCTCCCGGATGTACCACCCATGCAAAGGGAGGCAGCAGCACAGGAAATCTCAAACCTGATAGGAAAATGAGCCATTGAACCCATCCCCCCAGATCAGTCCGGATCGGGCTTCTACTCCAGGTTCTTTTTGGTGCCAAAGAAAACAGGGGACTTAAGGCCCATTCTGGACCTATCTACCCTGAACCTGTCAGTTGCCAAAGAAAAATTACGGATGATCACACTGCAGTCCATCATGCCGTACCTGCATGAGAGCGACTGGATGTGTTCGTTAGATCCCCAGGATGCCTACTATCACATAAAGATGCACAGAAGCTCCAAGAGGTTCCACCACTTCCGGCTAGGAGACAGTCATTACCAATTTCAAGCCCTACCCTTTGGTCTCACCACAGCCCCCAGGGTGTTCACCAAAGTGATGGCGGTAGTAGCGGCTCACCTGAGGCTTCAGGGGATTCAGGTCTATCCATACCTGTATGATTGCCTCCTCACTGCTCCAACCAGGCATCTACTTTCTAAAACATGGGACTATTTCCTAAAGCTTGCTCTGCAGTTGGGGATCACAATCAGTGCATCCAAATCCCTTCCAAATCCTGTCCAGGTGATAGACTACATTGGGGCAAGGACACCTTACAGTGCAAAATCTTTCTGACCACGGAGAGAGTACAAAACCTGAGGATGCATGTCTCTGTGATCTACCATTCTCAACTTCCATTGGCAGAATCAGTGTTGAGGGCCTTGGGTTCAATGGCAGTGACCATAATGCTACTTCTGTGCACCCAATTACATATGAGAGTACTACTGTGGACACTAGCTGTACAATGGTCCCTACTGGAACTTCCATTATCGTATCCAATACACCTCAGTCGAATCTGTCGATCATCCCTTCTGTGGTGGATGTGCTCCCCGGATATCTTGGAGGGATGACCCTTTGTTTCAGCCCCTGTCCAAGCCACAGTGACCATGGATTCCTCCCAACTTGGGTGGGGCGGCATTGTTCAGGCAGGACATCCAAGGCCCGTGGTCCCCTGTTGAGACCAACTTGCACATAAACGTTCTAGAGATGAGGATGGCCCTTTTGGCATTGCAGGCCCTTCATGCCTTTCTTCCTCTGGGAACCATTGCAATTCAATCAGACAACATGTCAGTGGTCTGGTACGTCAACAAACAGGGAGGGACCAGATCTTACCCCCTTTGTTGCGAGGCCATGAGAGTGTGGGAATGGGCGAGCTCCACCGGTCGCTTTCTCATAGCAACGCACATTCCGGGATGGTCTAACATTCTGGAGAACAGGTTAAGTCAGATTATTCTGATGCTGTATGAGTGGTCTCTGAATCATTCAGTAGTGGAGCAGATCTTTCTGGAGTGGAGTCAGTCTTGCTGCGATCTCTTCACATCTCCTTCCAACGCAAAGTGCAGCGAGTTTTTTGTTCCGAACCTCCTGCCAGGGGAGTCCCCCAGAGATGCTCTTGTCCATGCTTGGCCTCCCGATCTTCTGTATGCTTACCCTCCAGTACCTTTTATTCTGAGGTTTCTACAGAAAGCTCGCCGACTGAGGAGCAAAATGATCCTTATTGCCCCATTTTGGCCTTGCCAGGTATGGTTTCCCTTCCTTTGGTCTCATCTTCTGGCTCTGGCTTGGATCTTGGATCTCATTCAGGATCTGATTTCACACCCATCGGGGGTTCCTCATCCAAACCTGGACAGTTTGAAGCTCACAGCTTGGCTGCTCCAGTTCCCATGATTGCTAGGACTCCTGGATTCTCCTCTTCAGTAAGGTCTATTCTGGTGGCTGCTCATAAGTCTTCAACCAGGAAGATTTACCTCAGCAAGTGGAAACGTTTTTCTTTTTTGGCTTCCCAAAGCAGTTTAGATCCTTTCACGGCTCCTATTTCTTGATTTCCTAGCCAATATTTTTCAACAGGGAGCAAGCTCTTCTACTAGCAAAGTTCAGTTGGCTGCCGTCTCTCATTTTCATGTAGGTGAGAATTCTGCCTCCCTGGCCTTTTTCAGACTGTGTATAGCCTTTATCAAAGGTACCTTTCTGTTACGTCCCCTGGTCAAGGATCCTGTTCCCCCATGGGACCTTACTATGGTTCTTCAAGCTTTGGTCACTCCGCCTTTTGAACCTGCTGCAACCACAGATCTTAAATTCTTATCCTGGAAAACAGCATTCCTGGTGGCTATCACTTCTGCTAAAAGGGTTTCAGAACTGCAAGCTTTGTCCGTCAAAGTTCCATGTATTATTTTCCATAAAGGTAGGGTTTTTCTTCTGACCAATCCGTCCTTTCTTCCTAAGGTTGCATCACTGAATGCAAACATTCACTGCTGACTACTTTCACATAGAGAAAAGCTGTCTGCAGGTGCAAGCAATTAATCTTGGATAGTCTGAGTATTCTTTCTTGAGAGAAATGCAAAATTTAAAAATACAGTGGCATGCAGTTCAGTGAAAAATAATGTTTGAATTTATTTGAAGTGAATAAGAAATAGCAACCTTTCTCGCAGCCTTAATACTTTAATAAATTTAATAAAATAATGTATGGTTTGCTTTGGAAAGCCAGTGCACCTCTCCTTAGGGCTAAATGTTAGTGTTTTCTGAAAGCATATAAGATGTTTTTCACATCTGGGAGTGGAACAGAGATAAAAGATGTAATTCAGTGCAAGTGGGAGCATAGACTATAGAATGCACTTTAGCATGGGTCACCTCAGTTTTAGATTAGTTCATGCCTGTGGATGTAGCTGTCAATTTGGGGCAATTGTTCCTATCTGGAGTTTTTTTTTAAGCCATGCGTAGTTTTGTGTGTTTGTTCTAAGTTAATAGGTGAAGGGGTGTTTTAAACATATATTTAGTTTTCTGTTTGAGACTTTCTATTAAAACAAAAATTCCTGAAAATATTACATAGGTTCCAATGGACATGAGAAGAAACAGCTGAATCAACCTGACAAACATTAGTGTCTGCCCATATAACACAGAGATGTATAGGAAATACACATTCAAAGAATGACATTTACAATAGGTGGTAAGACCACCTTTCTATCATGGCTACATTATCCATATTATCTTGGAATGTAAGTGGCCTTACAGTTGTAGACACAAAGGAAAGAGTATTGAATTATATCAAGAAATGTAAAATGCAAATAGAAATGCTGCAGGAGACACATTTGGAAAGAAATGAGTATGTGAATATGACAGAGAGAGGATTTTAGGATGGATATTTAGCATAATATCAGGGGCAACAGAAAGGAGGATTAATTATAATAATTGCTGGAGGAGCTCCAAAAGTGACAGAAGAGGGAAAATGACAATAATGTAGCAGTAAGGTGGCTGTTGGCAAGGAAGAACTCACAAAAACTATTTTGGTGCTTAAGAACATTTTGGGAGAAATATTTAGATTTCAGCAAGGAATATTACTTATCGCTGGGGACTGAAACTTGATTCACAATAGTAATAATATATCAGGGGGGACATGGAAGGGAAAATATAACAAAAGAGGGTAGAGATGAGAAGAAATGTATGAAAATATTTGTCATGGAAGGTGGGACTACAATAAAGGAGTTTTTACTTTTATATATACATTGGAGCCCTTTGGTGTTTGTATCTTGAACTGTTCCAGTTCGTGAATTCTTTTCATGTGGATTTTTTGGATTTTGTATATGCCTGGCTCCATCCATTGCTAGTTGTTATTCTATTGACTTGTTTTATTTTAGTTCAGCAACAGAGGACTTACCACTCGAATTCCACTTTCTTGGTTTCATTTTTATAATTTACATATTGTTCCCAATGTATAATAACTGCACTAGACTAGATAGAAATTATGTTTCACAGGAACATGTGCATGTAATTGAAAGCTTCAACACACATTCCATAACTATTTCAAATCATGCACCAATAAAAACCACAATAAAAATGCAGGGTAATGAAGTAAAAATGAGACGCTGGAGCTTTCCAGCCTACCTGTTAAAAAGAGAGGAATTTAAGGAAAGGGTAGTTAAAATTATTCAATAGTTATTAGAAAAGATATAATTATATTCAGAAGTTATAGTGAGTGAGTGGGATAAAATAAAAATGGAGTTTAAAAATAGGATAGAAATAAAAGCGAAAGAGATATGGTTAAGAAGTAATAGAAATTACTTAGCAGGGCTGAGAAACATTAAAGCATTGTAGAATAGGGAATCTCACAGAAGAGGCACAAATGCAGACAGCTAAAGAGAAAACAAGGGAGTATCTGATTAATATGCATGAGTTTACAAAGATTGCTATTAAACAGCTGTTGTTTGGTAATAACTCCAGATCAAAAATATTTAGCATGATGACTTAGGCAACAGAAAGTAGAAAAGGTTGTTGCCAAACTTAGGGAGCGTATAACAAGAACAAACAACCAGAAATCATGTAGAACTATTAGAAATATTTCAGAAATTGCATGAACATTTATATAAAGTGGAGAAATGTGGAAAAAAAAGAAAGTGCACACATGAAAATGTTTATTGCAGGCTTAATTATGTCAAGATTAGTGGTTGATGAGACTCAACAACTAACAGTTAAGGCAGGAGGAGATGCACTAAAAATAGTGATGCATAACCAATCTTCAGGAAGGTCTCCAGGAGCAGATGGTATTCCTGTGAAAGTTTGGAAGTTAGGAGGGAAGAAAGTGATTACAATATTTTAAAATGAGGGGGAGCACCAACATTTTGGAAGAAAAGTGAGGTGGCTGTATTATCTAAAAATGATAAGGACACATCAGACCTAGCTTCATATAGATTTGTTTCAATTTTAAACCATTATTATAAAGTGTTTATATCTATACTAGAAAAAGAATGGCAAAGGTGTTGCCACAATTGATAGATATGGATTGATATTTTTTTCTGGAGGGGAGGCAAACTTTTGACAACATTAATTGAACAGTGATGATCCAGAAGAAAGCAGAATGTAAGAAAATCTGCTGTTGTTAGTGGGTCTTGATACAGATAAAGCATTTGACAGAATAAGCTGGGATTTTATGAGTAGGACAATGGAAACATTTCCATTCCCTGACAGAATAATAAGGTTAATTAGGAGGACATATGAGGCATCACAGGCAAGAGGGTTACTCTCCACTAAACTGTGTTAGAACAGAAGAACCAGGCAGGGATGTCCTCTTTCTCCTTTGCTTTGTGCATTATATTTAGAGCCATTGGCAAGGAAAATAAGGAATTTAGAAATGCAAGGATATAATCACTATGTTACTCAAGAAACATTTGCTTTATTTACATATGATATTATTTTGTAGCTGATAAATCCAGAAAAGAACATCTCAGTGTTGTGGGGCATTTTCAGACAGTTTCATATCTTTTCAGGATATAAAATTAATGAAGATGAAACAAAGGCTATAGCAGTAAATTGTCTCCCCTCACACAACTGGTTCAACAATACCCAAATTTATGAGGACATGACAAGATGAGGTATTTAGAAGTATGAATTAAAACACTTCTGTTATGGCAGCTAAGGGTATGTGGGGAGAGACTAAACAAAAGATAAAACAAAAACTGCGAAACCGAAAGCTCTTGTTTATGCATATGAATAGTAACATGCAAGCAGTGAAATTGTTTTTAGTCCGTTTAGTTTTTATGTTTATCAGGCATGTTTTTGTCAAGCAGATGAGATGTTGTAGACAATAATTAATAGAGTTGAAGAAATTTATCTGGAAGAGGAAGATGACAAGAGTTAAGTGTGATAAGGTGATATTTCCAATAGAACAACTTTATTTAGCATTATCTGATTTCAAAGGGTCTTTTAGAACTACACATTTAAGGCTCATATAAATAAAACAAGCAGAAATTTATAGCTCAAAATGGAGAAGGGTGATGATAAAACAGGGGAGAAGTTCAAGATGTAGATTGTTAAGGAAAATAATAAGAAACATACAGAATATTATATTCATGAAGTAACAGAAAGTATTGTAAGACCTAAACTAACATGAGAATGGAGAAAGGATAGTTTGATAATAGGGATGACTGCAATTTGGGGTACAGAAAATAGGCAAGCAGGGGCTGGAATTTTCTGGAAAAAATGGCAAAGGAACCAGGGTATTGGGAGCAAATAAGTAGAAAGGGAAAGATAATAGAGTGGGATGAGGCCAAGAATTGCAGGCTAGAGACTCCCTTCCCTATCAGGGATTGATATCAAAGTATAGCCAAAAAGAAAGGAATATGGAAATCTTAAGTGAAATACCTGCTCGGACAGAGTTTTTAGTTGGGTCTAGAATAGAAATTGCTGTTAAAAATTCATAATTAGTAGGTTATATAAAATATTGTATGATATCTATAAAAATCAATCAGAGGAGGTTAGAAAAGAGTGGAAAGAGCGACTGGTAAAACAATTTATAAGAGAACAGTAAGAGGACGTGTATGGCTCCCAAGTATGCAACAAAGGCCAAAAGGTGTAGGATCTTTGCTTGGAAATGTTTGCATGTATATTTTTATACCCCAAGCAGACTTCAAAGAAATTTTCCTCAGGTAGATAGCAATTCTTGGAGGTGTGATGGGGAAGAAAGAGGTAACTGAGAAAATATATTTTTAGGAGTTGGCAAATTTTAAAAAATCCCTACAGAATCTTCTGTCTGAAATAGGGGGTGAGCAAATGGATATAACTAAGCAAATGATTCTTTAGAGCTGGGACACAGGATCTGAATTCCTTAGACGTAGTACAGCCTTATTAAGTTTAAGTCTGTTGGCTGCCAGAAAAGCATTTACCAGAAAATGGAAATCAAAGTCTGAACCAAATGTTTTTCAGGTATTGTATATTATAAAAGAGATACATTTTTTTGAACTGGAAGAGGGATCTTTAGAAAAGGGAAGGAGCAGATTTTATAGAAATAAACAGAAATTGTCAGAACAGTACATGCAGAATACTGTTCAGGAGGAGGGAGTTTTTAAAGAAAGCAGGAATTTTGCAATGTATGCACTGTTCAACTGATGATAGTTACAAAGAACGAAAATATATATGATGTATAATGTATGTAAATGGAAAAAATGTTAATATGGTTTGTTTTCTTTTCTGCCAATGAATGTTAGCATACATTTCAAATAGTAATTTAATAAAAGCATTTAAAAATGGTTAGGGGAGATTTATATTTCTTAAGAAAGGATAGCTGAGGAATAAAATGAAAATATAATGTAAAAATATGGCATTAATGAGAGAGAAAGAGACGAGAAAGAAATAGTATGAATTATTTTGAGGGATTATTGAGGTTAAAGTTTTACAGATGAAGGGGATATTTTACAGAACAAGAAGAGGAGCAGTTGTTAAGTGCTAGAGGTACAATTAAAGAATATTTACATAATATGCATGAGTTTTGAAAGGTTGCCTATAAGCAAGTATTTTTTGATACTCACTCCATAGCACAGAAACTAGTAGCACAAAGACTTAGGCAGCAGAAAATAGAAAGGGGTTGTAGAATATATGTGTGTGTAGTACCTTTAAGAAGCATTTCTAAGGACTGAACATGTATATAAACACCAGTCACGTGCTAGCTTCAGTGCCATTTTGAGACTGCAGCCCAAGAGTGAACATAAATGAGAGATAGCTAGTCTGTTTATAAGTTTACCCAAGTTAAAGTTATTTACCTCATTTCTTGATGTGTTTGTACATAATAAAGCTGCTTGAACATAACCTCTGCGGGTCTGTCTATTCCATTCTGACAAGACAAGTGAGACGAACGACATGGTGTCAGAACTGGGATTCCAGAGACTCCTTTTCAAAGATATGAGGTGCAGAAGCAACGATAAAGGCAGAGTAAGAGAAATGAGAGTATAAATGGACCAGAAATAAGTTAAAGGTAATGAAAACTTGCACAAATGCTTATTTTGTTAGAAGAGGTAAAACAGAGCATTACAAGGGCACATAACGAATTACTAAGCAAAAGAATTGCACAGAAATGTTTAGTAAGCAAACAAATGTCATAAAAAGTTTGTTAATTAAGTAAAATGTTCAAAGTTAAGATATTTGATAAAACAATTGCCAGAAAAGTATATAAGAGGTCCAGAGTCACCTTAGAATTGCTAAACGAGCATGTTTAGAGTAAAAGAGCACAAGGAAAGAGATTACATGGGCAAAGTGAATATAATAAAGGGGAAAAAGTGTATACTAAGCATAAATAAAGCAAGACGACTGCATGTTTTTTTGCAAATTACAGTGTTTTGGCATAAAGAGTTATTTTGCATTAACTAAACTCACAAAGGGGGCACCATTACAGAGTGCTTCTTGCACTGTAAAGAATTACTTAGCAAAGTACAGTCATTTTGGAAGTGTTTCAGTGTGCTATCTACTGTTTATTCACAATGTGCAGTTACTTCTAAATGTTTCTCACTCTGAGCTCCTTCTGCTGCCCAGTTTACTCGCTACGTGCAGTTACTTTGAAATGTTTCTTAAAATGATGATAAATAACTTTACAGTACAATAATTTTGAGAGTATTACAGTGCCCGAGTAAAGTTAGTTCGCAAAAGTATTTCACAGAGTTCAAGTTCTCAAAAGGCTTATTATGCTATTGGGCATAGTTACAAGTACTGGCATAAATTTCTGGCATACACACACACACACAGATATATATATATATATATATATATATGTGTGTGTGTGTGTGTGTGTGTGTGTGTGTGTGTGTGTGTATTTATATATGCATGTGTGTGTGTTCGTACAGTTACAAGTGAACTTGGATTGCATTGTGTTTTGCTATAAGTTGCTAGCATGGCAGATGGATTTCGAAAACCCACACCACTTGTATTTGATCAGAATATTGCAGAGAATTGGAGAATATTTGAGCAAGAGTACAATATTTTAATACAAGCAGCTTACTCAGATAAAGATGCATGCGCCAAGGCATTCATTTTGCTAAACCTAGCTGGGTCAGAGGCCATTGATAAAGAACGTTCATTTGTGTATGCACCAGCAGTGTATGAAGGTGAAGGTGAAAATCATCATATTGTTATTCAGGCTGAATCAAGGGAAGATGCTGAGTGTTTGACGTGTAACCCCCAGACCAATGTTACATGAGAGAGGCATTTGTTTTACACAAGACCAAAGATCAGGAGAAATATTTGTAGCTTACATTACTCACTTGAAAAACAAGACCAAAACTTGCATGTTTGGTGATCAAAAAGATGAGTTAATAAATGACAGGCTTGTGTGTGATATCAATAATGCTGCTGCGAGGAAGATTTTGCTTCGGGACAGTGACTTAATGTGGAGCAAAGCTATTGAGATTTGTCAAATCCATGAGGTTACAGAAAGGCACACAAGTATGCTTGCAACTGATAAGAGCATGGTTTCAACAAGCTCCAGAGAAAGCGTAGACCGTATGCAACATGTGGAAAATAGAAACCGGCCAAAGTACATTGCAGCTGCAAGCCTTGCGGGTTTTCCTGGAAAGTCCCAAAGTTTTCTAGCAAGATCCAAGAGCAGTTCAGTTAAAGGAGCATGCTCAGTGCAAAACAAGTACTGCTCAGTACAGCACCAGGTTGAATCAGCAAAACCCAAGTCAAGCTTTATTGTTAGCTGTTACAATTGTGGTGCAAGCCATTTGGTCAGCAGTGTCAGGAGGGTAAAAAATGGAATGTTTTTCAAAGGTTTTGCAAGTCAAGTAAACCTCACTCAGTTGTAAAGAGAGTTCATGCAAAAAAGCAAATTGATCAAGTAGGGCTACAGTCAGCTTTCTGTGTAGATGCTGTATCAGTAATTGGTGAAAAGATCAATGCATTTGATTTATTAGCAAAGGGCAAAGTGTTTTGTACTGTCCGAATCCATGGTAAATCCACTGAGCTCAAGGTAGATACTGGTTCAAAGTGTAATATGATGTCAGCAGAAACATTTGCTAAAGTGAGAGCTAGTGAACAATTTAATGTGGCTAGTTGTGCGAGACTTGTTTCATATGGAGGTGAAGAAATTCAAACCGAAGGCTGAGTAGTACTTTCATGTTATTTGGCCGGGAATGGTTACAAGTTGTCGTTTTACATAGTTCGAAGACATATGCAGTCATTATTAGGTCTCAGAGACAGTTTGAGAATGGACTTGCTTTCCTTTACTAAAGAAGTTCATCATATAATCACATGTCCCAGTTCCAGTTTCAATGATACTATTTTCTCAGAATATGTTGATGTTTTTGAGGGCAAGTTAGGCAAGGTTCCAGTTGTGTGATCTATGAGGTTAGACCTAGAGGTCAGTCCAGTGGTCAGACCAACAAGAAGAAATCCAGTAGCAATGCAGAACAAAGTTAAAGCTCAGTTGGTTAAAATGGTGCAACAAGGTTTAGTTTGTCCAGTTACAGAATCAACTGAATGGGTATCATCTATGGTAGCAACTCACAAAAAAGGCTCAGACAGGATCAGAATATACATTGACCCAAGAGACTTGAATAAGACATTGAAAAGACCTCATCATCCCAAGTGAATAGTTGAAGAAGTCGCAGCTGTAAAACCGAATGTCACTGTATTCTCCTTGGATGCAAAGAGTTCATTTTGGGAAGTGATGCTTGATCGCAAATCTTAACTGCTGACTACATTCAGTACCCCATTTGGAAGATATAGATTTCTCAGGATGCCATTTGGAATAAATTCCACAAGTGAAGTCTTCCAACATCCAATGGAACAGATCTTTTCAGGTTCTGATAAAGTCCTAATAGTGTGGACGAAACCTAGGTTAACAATTTGGTTGTATTAATTGTTTTTATCAATAAAGTGTGGATTGGTTTGCTCCAGGTGCTTCCTTTTTCATTGTTGTTGGATCTGGTTAGAAGTCTTTTCAGGTTATCCCTGTGCCGTAATAGTAGATGATTTATTGGTTGGAGGCAGTGGTGAAGCTGTGCATGACAGAAACCTCAAGAAAGTTTTGGACAGAGCATGTGAAGTGAGTTTAAAGCTCAATCCTCTAAAGTGCAAATTCAAACCACCAGAAGTGACATTATGTAGGTCATTTGTTTACTAATACTGGGTTATGACCAGAGCCATCTAAGCAAATAGCTATTCTTGAGATGCCCGCTCCAGATAATGTTCATGCTCTACAGCGTTTTCTTGGTGTGGTTAACTATTTGTGCAAGTTCATACCAGATTTCAGTAAATTGACGGTACCATTAAGAGAGCTAACATGCCAAAAATTTGTATGGTCATGGCTAGAACACCACCAGAGAGCATTTGATGATCTTAAGCAGAAAATTGCCAACCCACCTACACTAAGGTACTATGTTGTCAATAGACCAGTTACTCTTTCCTGTGATGCCTCAAAGTTTGGTCTAGGCACAGGTCTTCAAGAGGGTAGACCAATACACTATGCATCTAGAACTCTTACATAAACTAAAATTCATTATGCTCAGATCGAGAAGGAACTTTTGGCAATTGTGTTTGCATGTTTCAAGTTTCATAATTTTATTTATGGTCGAGCTATCCAGATTGAAACTGATCATTGACCTCTAGTTACTATCTTAAAGAAGCCAATGCATTTTGTTTCAGCAAGATTGCAAAGAATGATGCTTAAATTACAAAAGTACAACTTCAAAATGGTCTGTACAAAAAGCAAATTTCTTTATCTGGCTGATACCTTATTCAGATCACCCAGAAATACAGCAGAACAGCTTGATGCAGAAAATTTTGACTTTGATGTCATGGAAGTGCATCATTTTTTGACCACAAAACTTGATGAGCTCAGAGATCATACAAAGACTGATCCTGTTTTGCAAAAGCTCAACCACTACATCCAGGTAGGATGGCCATCAAAGCAGTCAAGTGTACCGCCTGAAGTACATCCTTATTTTCCTTATAGAGATGAGTTGTTGATGGAAGATGACATTATTTTCAAAGGTCCTAAAGTTGTTCCTGCTTCCTTCCAACGTGAATATATCCAGATTTTGCATTGTGGTTATCCAGGGTCTGAATCTTCTAAAAGAAGGGCCAGAGAACTGATGATTTGGCCTTCTCTAGCAAAAGACATCGACAGAGTACTTTCTGCTTGTTCAGTATGCAATAGTACTAGACCACATTTGCAAAAAGAGCCGCTTCATCTAAGTCAGGCTCCTGAACTTCCTTGGTCAGCAGTTGCCACTGACATATTCAAGTGGAACAATCAGCATTACTTAGTGTTGGTCGATTTTTACTCAAACTGGTTTGAGATTGATTTGTTACACAACCTAACATCTACTACTGTTATTACTAAGCTGAAACATCATTTCTTAGTACATGGAAGTCCGCATAAGCTGCTATCTGACAATGGTATGCAATTTACCAGTCAATTGTTTCAGAGATTTGCAAGAGAATGGGACTTTGTACATGATACCAGTAGTTCTGAATATCCACAGTCAAATGGTGTAGCTGAACATGCAGTACAGAATGCAAAGCAATTACTAGAGAAGTCAAAGTCTGACAATACTGATGTCTTTTTGAATTTTCTCAGTCTTGGGAACATACCCCATGATGATATACTTGGCTCACCTGCTTAAAGACTTCTGTCTAGACAAACCAGAACAACACTGCCTATCAGTTCTAGTTTGTTGAGGCCTAAAGCTAAGAACAACAGATCAGTCAAAGCCCAACTACGAAGAAAAAGTTCTTTTCAACAGTCCAGTTATGATAAGATGAGCATATTTCTTCATGCATTGAAAAAAGGAGAGACAGTGAGGATACAAACGGTGATAGGTTTCGACCGGATTGGTCAAGTAACAGGTATATGTGCTGAGCCGAGATCCTATATGTTGTGAAATCTTAGGGTGTGGAGTACAGGAGAAATTAGAGACATCTTCCTGTATCAGAACTGATATTGCAACATTGTTCCTGTGATACAGACTCTAAATCTCAGAGCAACCCAGACAATGTTCCTGTTGCAGAACATGTCTTGACTCCAGTTTCCATTTCTGATAATGTTCTGATATTCCTAAGACTGAACATTCAGCATAGACAGTTCCAGTTGCTAACCCTGATTCCAGATTTTATATCACATGTTATGGTCGCATCTCTAAACCAAGTGTGAAATACACAGCAACTTGGACGTGATTGTCTATATGTATTTACTTTTGTATAATTGCATGTCAGATTATCTTGTATTTACTGCATGCCGATCAAGGTCGTAAATGATGCATAACTTATTTCTGAAAGAGAAAGGATGTAGAATATATATGTGTGTGTGTGGTACCTTTAATTAGCATTTCTAAGGACTGAACGTGCATATAAATACCAGGCAAGTGCTAGCTTCAGTGCCATTTTGAGAGTGCAGCCAGAGCGTGAACATGAATGTGAGATAGCTATTCTGTTTATAAGTTTACCTAAGTTAAATTATTTACCTGATTTCCTGATGTGTTTGTACATAATAAAGCTGCTCGAACATACTCTACGCTGGTTCGTCTATTCCATCCTGACAAGGCAAGTGAGATGAATGACAGAGGTGTTGCCAGACTTATGAGCCTATGACTAGAAAAATAACCAGAAGCCCCAAAGCGGTATTAGAAATTAAATGAAAGGCCAGGCTAGTTGAGTTTATAGTTAATTCTTACAAAGAAGTTACAGGTAAAAGGGGCTAAGTAGTAGGGCATATAAATAATGTGTGTTAACTATTAGAATCAAGCAGAAGAAGTTAGAAAAGACTAGGAAATGAGAATGGAAAGACAATACACAAAGGAAAATTGAAGGATAGTTGTATTACACTCAAGTACTCAACAAAATCTAGAAGGTTTTGGATATGTGCATGGAAGTGGTTGCACAAGGCTTTATATACCCAAGTAGACTTCAAAGAATTATTCCACAAGTAGACAATAATTGTTGTTTTTTGGGAGTGCAGCAAGTCAACTGATTTTAAAAATTCCCTACAGGATACCTTGTCAGAAATGTTAGGGGAGAAAATTAATGTAACTAGAAAATGATTCTTTTGAACTGGGATATAGAAACCAAATTGCCCAGACCTCGTGAGATCCTATTAAGTTTATTGCTGTTGGCTGCCAAAAAAGCAATTACTATAAAATGGAAAGCAAAAAATAAACCAACCATAACATAAATATTGAATGGTGTAAGTTAGATAAAAGAATTGGAGATGGCATCTTTAGAAAAGGGAACAAGCAAAATTACATATAAATAAATGGAGTCAGTTGGAATGATACATGGAGAATAATGTTCTAGAGGAGAGGTGAAATTTCAGGGAAGGCAAGAGTTCAGCAGTCTAAATAATGAAATACATCATATATGTATAATGCGTGAGCATGAAAAATCTTTGTAACAATTTATTTTCCCTTTTATAACAGCATGTGTACCCATGTCTGTATGTATTATGTAAAGTTTATAAAGCTGTCTGAAAAAAATTTTGGAGAAGACAGTCGTGCTGATTGATGCACATGCGAAAATCTGAAGTTAAAGTAATAGCAATGATGCTTGGGAACTTTCATTTAGGAAGACTTTTATCCTGTAGAAATGTATCCTACTTGTCGACCAAGGTCTCAGCCAAAACTTCTCAGCAATCTCCTAGACATCCATCCTTCATTCTTCAGAGATCTCCTTGTTTATTGTGAAAACACTGAGGCACCAATAGGTGCAGACCAGTTTTCCTTATTTTCATTCCATTGACCTCAGCTGGTATTTGGCTTTGTTTAGTAGTTCATTATGATTTTAAATAAATAAACTTATTTCTGAAAGTATGTACTTTCTTAATTTAAATCTCCAGTTATTAATTCAATACATTTTTGTGTAATTTGTAATTATTTTTCTGAATATTTGTAATTGTTGTGACTGGCAGTTTCATCTCCATGTCTGAAGACATGTTATGTGTCCTTGTGAGTGAAAGATGGCCTGACAAGATATCTATTTCAGGTACATATGCTTGAAACGCAATATGGTTTGCTTCTGCCTTATTAATTAACATTACATGATTTTAATGAACCAAAGCCACAAGGGAACAAAAAACTTTGATAAAAACTCATAAACTCATCTTAAAAGGCCCTAAAATCATTCATCATGAAGGCAATGACAGGTATACAGTGTCATAAGAAAAAGAGACATTGCTGTCAGAATTGTTGCGAAAGTTCTTCATTCTAATTCCAGTGCAGGCTTCTTGGGCGATCAATCTCTGAACTGTTTATCAAGATACGTATTTACAATGCTGTTTACTGGATCCCTGACATTTCATTACTGGAGCCTGCTTTCTCCAGTGGGAGAAAAGTCCACAGAGCTTTCTAGAAAATTGTAGAGGCTCCAATTATGTGATGGTGTGGTGGCCTTAGCTTCATGTCTGCAGGTGAAGGAAGACCAAGCAACTCAGGTCCTTTCTTCAAATGACTGTGCCAAGGGATAACACAGTCATCAGGAGGGAGAAGTAGTGTTGAAAATAGCTACTTTCTTGACTGTTTCCTCAAGAGAGTACTTTGTTATAAAGTTCCCTGATCTAGTCAGATCTCTGACTAAAATTACTTTAAATTTGGTCCCCTGTCTTGCTGCATTCATTCTACCTTTAGTCCAGATCTCTGTTTGACATTGAGGGCTTTGATCTGGAATCTAAAACAGAGTTAAGCTCAGGATCTATCCATGCCCCTATTAAATCCCTATTTTCATCTGGGCCCTGTTCTAGGCAAAGCATGACAGTCCTACCAAAGGCCCATCCCTTGGTTAACGTGAATCATGACCAGTAACAGGAGATGGTGGAGTATCTTGACCTTCCTGAATTTTCTCCCACAGTTCTATCTTTTCTCCTTCCTTTCACCAAGCTAGTCATGAAATCTTGAAAATGTCCAGATAAACTACAAGCCAGGGCTCAGAGGTTAGGCTAAAAATAGTGTACTCTGATGGAATATGCCTGTTCGGACTAGCAGCTTCTTACTATCTCAAAAGGGGCAATTGCCTTCCATGACTGGCAAGACGTTTCTTCCATCTTAGTGTTTTTGCTTCAGACAAGTAGTCAGAATATCATAATATATGGATCAAGAAGTGATCAAAGCATTTTTTCTAGGCTTGTGCATTCCCATTCACAATGTACAGTTATTCTTATCCAAGTGTTCTGGAGGCTTACAGATGAGTCAAAGGGAGCTCAAAGAGTTCTTTCCTGGTTCTGACTCTAAGGTTAAGCTCTCCCAAGAGGATTTTGAGAAAGTGCACTTAAAGTCTCTTTAGTTGAGGTTCAACATTACTTTCAGTCCTAGGCTGATGTTTTTGGGGGTATAAGTGATGAAACACTCCTGGCACCCTTTCTCCATGATGCCTGTGGAAGTTCAGAAGGAGTTGCTAAATGTCTGTTTCATTGGCAATAACCTAATTAATAAAGAGGTTAAAGAGGTCCTTATGAATCTGAAGGAGAAGGTGAAAGTTGCTGTTGTCCATCAGCTCTGTATGATAAAAAAGCCTGTTGGCAATCAGCCTAAGGAATGAAGGAATGGCCTTATGAGAAGGGGAAAAAGCCATTAAAATCCACTGATTACAAACCTAGGGTTTTCTAAGAGGCAGCATACTCAGAGGAAGCATCCATTGCAGTAGAAGAAGGTCACAGTCAGTCTACTTTATGCATTTGAATTCTTCTCTGACCAGTTTCTCAGATTTAAGGAAGTGGTTGGAGAAAGATTTGTACTTTACACTCAAACCTGAAGGACATTAGTCTCAGATCATAGGATCATAGAAAGTTACTAGGCCATTGGCTATGAGGCCCCTACAAGCCTAGCCAAGAATGTAGCCCATGTTCCAACAAGTCATCACCCAATACCCCTGGCCAGTAGGGCACAGGTGGAATCCCAGAAGTGTATTTCCTGTTCCCCATCCAGTTATCCAGATTGCACTTAAAAAGGGTTAATGAGGTACTCTGCTTGACATGGAGAGGGAATCTATTCCACAGAAGGGAGAGACTCTGGGACACAAATTTGTCCTGTCAATAAGTCCTATTGATATCACAGACCAAGTTGAGTTCTTTCATGCAGGTTACTCGAGTGGAACTTGACTTGCAGATATGCAGCAGTCCCATCAAGGCGGGGTCGGAGATTACTTTGTATGCTAGACAGAAGTCACCTCTGAAGAGTATGAGACTGAGTAGAGGGACAGGGCTTTTAGGCTATCTGTCTAGGGTAGGTGTTTGAGGCCCTGGAATTTCCTGGTGAGGAACCACTGTGGTCTCTCCAGCTGCTGCATGTGCTTTGTGAGGTGCATGACGAAAGGGGCATTGTACTCAGTAATGGGTCTTATAAAGGAAGAATACAAGGATGTTATGACCTCCTTGTCCCTGGATGAGATACGCTTAGTAATGAGGTCAGCAATGTAGAATGCTTTCCATACAACGGAGGCGATATGGTAGTCAAAAGTCAGTTTGCTATCAACCTGGGTGACCAAGTCCCTCATGACTCGTTGCATGCTTAGGACCTTGTTATTAATGTGAGTGATTTGTGCCTGTGAAACTCTGCCTGCCAGCATTTTTATTTATATAAATTGTGGGGACCTCACTTTCCCCAACGTGGATGATGATGCATTTTTTGGCATTAATTTTGAGGCCATGTTTCTGGCAACAGTCATTTGTTTGGATGAGACCCTTCTGGAGGATGTCCACATCTCTAGGGGAATTGATGACAGTGCCCAGCTTGCAGTCATCTGCAAACCTGGTAACCATAGCGCACAGGTTTTGGCATGCACCTCAGAAAAGCATATCCCAAACAACAGAGGCCCCAAGACTAATCCCTGGAGTACACCGCTTGTTACAGGTCTACTGCTTGAGGTGACTTCCCCTATTTTGACTAGGCAGGTTCTGTCAGTGAGCCAGTTTGCTACCCATTTAGTAACATATGGATTGATGCCTAGTTGAGAGAGTTTATCTATTATAGCCGAGTGGGGAATAGTATCGAAGGCATTGGCAAGGTCAAGGTAGGTGGTGTGCACTGTCTTCCCCTCAATTTAGATTCAGATTTAACAGTCATGACCTCCTCTTGACAAAATCAAACTGTGTGAGATCAAGTGTTTGGAGGTTGCCATTGTCCTTGTTAATGGGGTCCCTGATGTTCCATGGCCGTGCAGATCAGGCTAATTAGGCTGATGGGTCTATAATTTCCTGGATCGGTGAACACTCCACCTTTGTAAAAAGAGATGACAGTAGCTGTCTTCCATTCAGCTGGGATGAAGCCGGTACTTTGCTTTCGTTGAATAAGGTGCCTAATGGTGATGCAAGTTCCTGCCTGAGTTCATGTAGGATGCAGTCTGGGATATTATCAGGTCACACGGAGGCTGTATTTTTTGCCTTTGAGAGAGTAGTGATGACTTTTTCCCCTAGAGATAAGGGGAGTGAAGCAGGTGCTGGGGATGTCCTGATTTACTGATGGGGGGACAGAGGAGTGAAGTTTTCACTGAACCTGTCAACCAGTAGGTTGGCTATATCTATGGCATTTGTTTATTTTGTGTTGTAGACCACAAGTTCTGAGCAGATCTGAGTGCTTTCTTTGAGATTGTAAACATATGTGAAGAAGGCCTTATGATTGTCATTAATAGATGTGGCTAGTTTGGACTCGAAGTTTGCTTTGGAAGATTTCACTAGTGCTCTTATTTTCTTGTTCAGGCTAAGGAGAGATTGCTTCCAGTTAGGCACCTGGTCCTTCTTGGTCCTGGACAGCAATTTTTTTTTTTTATTATAGAGTTTATTTATTACAGATGTCCACCAGATAGGTTTGCTCTTTCTTGAGGGGGATTATTTTGTCCTGTTGGGTATTCCTGATTCCATGCAGCTATACAAATGCTTGTATAGTTGTTTGGTGTAGGTTTGGACATATGTGCCTGTTCCCATGGAGGGGAAGGAGCTGTAAAGTTGTTTATACCTTCCCTCAGGAGGTTGTAATCAGCTTTGGAGGAGGTTTTGTTTGACCATAGATGGGAGGGGGGTTGGATGAGATGGTGACTTTGAAAGTGACCACAGAGGCTCTGTGGTCAGATCTTACTAGGGAGGATGACATTGTAAGGATGCTGCAGTGGTTACTTATGTTGCTTAATAGCAAGTCCAAGATATTATTACCTCTTGTAGGTGTGCCAACCAGCTGGTCCAAACCATTTGCATTGACAAAATTAAGAAATCTCTGGGCATTTGTGTTTTGCTATGAGTAGTTCTTCCAATCTATAGATGGAAAGTAAGTCGCCTTGGATCAGGGTAAAGGGTTGAATCTTGATAGATTTGAAGAGATCCAAATAGGTGGAGTGAGCTTCTTGAGTCAAAGTTGGGGGTCTATAGCTAGCTATGATTTGAATAGGGGTCTTCTCAATGGTTAACTGCACCTGGAGTGTCTCCTGTGCATCATACTGTTTAACCAGCCTGGAGGTGTGTATGTTTTTAATATATATTGCAACTCCACTTCCTTTTGCTTTGCTGCCATGGTTTGGGGTCTCAATGTATGATAGGATGAGTAACCTGGTATGGCTGGGGTGCTCTCCGCAGCTTTGTACCAGGTTTCTGTGACTGTACAAATGTCAGCATCTTCCAGGGTTAACTCATTCACTCCAATGGAGCTAAGGAAGTTTGCACTGTAAGTCCCAACGGGGGGCGCCTAAGCCTTTTGACAGAATCAAATTATGTCCTCACATTTCAAACAAATGTTTCATATCTCTGGAACCAAAGGGATTATGAAAGAAGTATGAATGGCAAACTTTTCAGCAGAAACTAATTTTACAGTGGTAGTATTCTTTAAGTTCTAGGTCTTAAACCAAATTTTAAGTCACAGTTAACATAGTAACTATTACATTTGTAATATTTTGTAAACAACTTATAATTTCTCAGCAACTACTCAAGTTACACACACATTGTCAGCAACATTTTATTCATCTAGCTGAGAGCTTTCATATGAGGCTAAGGAGATCTGCCTGTGTTACTTGGTTGTTGAGATATTTAGAAAAATGTGAACATTGTATCTGCATAAATTAATATCATAAAAACAACATATGTGAAGTTGTTCAATCTCGCCATTCAGTCTTCGCTGATGGGTTCAGAGCTGATCCTCGGCTCCGACACGGGCGACTAGCAAGCTCAAAGTTTTCCAGTAGCTCGAGACCCAACCCCTTATCCCACAATGCACTGCTGGTGTTACCTCAGACCTAGTTTGCCGTGGCATGGATCTCTTGGTTTCCAGCGTTGCTCTGGACTATTATTGGGAGTTTTCAACTTTCAGCAAGTTTTCTATTTCAATTTTACATCTTTTACTATTATAACTATATAATATAATATTATCTAGTTAGCAGTTGTTTTCTGTTTTTCCCCCCTTTTCCCAGTAAAAATCTTCTGATTGCCTTCGGCCTTTTGGCCTTGGGCCTTTTCTTACATTTGTTAAATAGAGTTGCCCTTTTTGGGCTTTTTGATTTTGGATTGCTATAATCCTCTCTAACTTTATATAGCTAAATAGTTTTGTTACTAGTTGCCTTTTTGGGCTGTGTGTACTGTGTGTAGTTAATTAGATTAATCCTCTCTAACTTTAACTATCTTATATAGTTAAATATTGTGTTTTTTTTCTCTTTTTTGATTTTGTGAATTGTAATTAGTATTATGTCTGAAGAGAAGGAAAAGCATCCAAAGTCTGGGTTTAAAAAATGCCCAGACTGCGGACAAAAGATGTCCGTTATGGATGCCCATGTGCAGTGTGTATACTGTTTGAGTGAGGTGCACCTGCAGGATTCATGTAGTATCTGCCACTCCTTTTCTACTAGAGTGCTTGCAGAAAGGAAGAGGAAGTTAATTGATAGGGGTATTATCAAACACCCTTTCTCAGAGGTATTGTCTGACCAGGATGGGGCCAGCAAATCGTCCAAATCTTCCTCAGAATCCAGGACTAAGAAAGGAAAAAAGTCAGAAAGTGTTGTGACTTCGGCTCCACTGACTTCGGAGCCGACAGTCTGTTCTTTTCAGAACCAGGACACTGCTCTGGAACCGGTTTCTGAAAAACCTCCCTCTCTACTGCTCCAATCGGCTCCATCTATTCACTCCTCCAGGTCTTCTGTCAGCCTGTCCAATCTGGATATGGAACGGCTGTTTCAGAAACTCTTAAAGGCACCAGGCGTAGCTAAATTGCTGTCGGCTCAGACCCAACCGTCGGAGCCGAAGACCATTACTCCTGAATTGTCTGCTCCTCCTCCAAGCCATACCGGACCTTCGGTACCAGAGGAGGCCGACCTGATGATTCTGGATCCCTTGGAGCCAACACCTGCTTCAGTGTCATCGGCTCCATCTGCTCAAACGTTCTCGCCACCGACCGGGGACTCTAGGAGCCGACACTCTCTGGTCGGGTCCAGGGAGGATAGTCACACCGACTTGCCGGTGCTGACTCTTCCACTCGGGGCTTTGGCTTGGATGAGCTTGGCTCCTACCTCGGGCTCGGAGCCCATGGCTTTGGTGCGGGAGGGGATCGAGGCTCCTTGTGATCTGTCGATTCCTTCTCATTGTTGCCATGGTGCATTCGAAGCGATGAGGTGTGTGTTGTCTCCTAAGACTTCCTCATCTCAAGGTCTGGCCTCTTCCTCCCCTAAAGTGCCTGTGTCAGTTTCTGCTTCCTCCGGTTATCCAAAGCGTAGAGACCCAGAGCCTCAGGTAGCCCCACAGGGTGCTCCCTGCTCTTCTGAGACCTCTCCAGAAGTTCCCCCTGAAGAAGTTCCTAGGAAGAGATTATGCAAGAGGAGGCGGAGTCTCTAACATCAGACACCGACTTGGATGAATCAGAAGGGTCCCCTAGATCCCCCTCTGAGGACATCTTCTTTGTGGAGATTCTTGAAATTCTTAGGTAGAGGGGTGATTGGCAGTCCAAGAGCCCTACTGAGGACAAGTCTGTACTCCTGAAGGCGTTCGGGTCTCAACCTTCCACCTGTTGGGTGTCTCCACCCTACGATGAGCTTATGGATCTGGTCTCTCGTAGGGCGTGGGAGTCACCAGAATCTATGGAACCTGTTCCTAGGAGGCCTAATAAGTTTATTTCTGCCCCCATAGATAAGTCCTTTTTTGACCAAGGGAGTCCCTGTTGATGCCATGGTGGTGGCGGCAGCCACCAAAAAGGAAATGTCTGAGACTTCCTCATCTATCCATCCTCCTAACAGAGAATCTAGGATCATGGATAGATATGGGAAACGCATGTTTAATTCAGCGACTTTCTCACTCAGATCACTGAACTACTTGACCCATTTTACCAGACTGCAGAGAGGTCTCCTTAAGGAGTTGGGAGATACTCTTCAGGGTGCTGTAGCTACGAGTGTATCCAACAAAGTTGCCACCCAGCTCGCTACCCTTAATTTGATAGTTAACTCGTCCATCCATCTCATATCTTATGCAGCTGATGGTTCGAGTAGAGCTGCAGGTACAGGAATTGCTCTTCGTAGGCATACCTGGATGCGACTCTGTTCCTTCGCAGAACCCTTCAAGTCTTCCTTTACGAATGTCCCATTTGACGGCTTATCCTTGTTTGGGCCAAAGGTGAAGGAGACTTTGACCAGGTGTGAACAAGAAGGAAAGACTCTGTCTGCCGTCGGAGTCCATTTTTCCACCCCCACTCGACTCTTCCCTAAAGGTCAGAGGGGGAGGAAAGATGTGGTTCCAGAAAGCCCAAGGAGCCTTTCAAGACACACGTGGAGAGCCCCCCCTCCAGAGGCAGAGGAGGGGGTTACAATGGAAGATGCCACCCTCACGGCAGAGGGGGTCCGCAACACCAGGGTGACAGAGATCACTTCTCTGGTCAGTCCTTACCAGCGCTCCTGAAGGGAGGCCCGGCTGTCCTACTCTGGAGACAGTCGGGGGTCACTTGTCATTGTACCCAGAAGCCTGGCTAGATATAACAAATGACATTTGGGTACAAAGTATCATTTCCGGAGGGTATTTCATACCGTTCTCCACCCAGCCCCTTCCCGTCAAAAAAATCCCGGATGTTCCACCCAGTCACAGGGAACAAGCAACAATAGAGGTATGCCGATTGCTAGAAAAAAGAGTCATCCAGCCAGTCCCAGCAGACCAAACAGGATTCGGAACTTACTCAAGATTCTTTTTGGTTCCAAACAAAACAGGGGACTGGAGACCCATTTTGGATCTCAGCAGACTCAACCAATTTGTGAAGAAAGAGAAGTTCCGAATGGTCACGCTACAGTCCATACTTCCCTTTTTAGGGAAGGACAGTTGGATGTGCTTGGTCTATCTCAAGGATGCGTACTACCACATAAAGATGGTCAGACCAGCCAGGGATCACCTGCGTTTCTGGCTGGGAGCCAATCATTATCATTTCCAAACTCTGCCCTTTGGTCTCACTACAGCCCCCAGAGTGTCACCAAGTGCATGGTAGTAGTCACGGCTCACCTGAGGCGTCTAGGATTCCAGGTGTTTCTGTACTTGGACGATTGGCTCCTTACCTCCACCACCAGGCATCATCTTCTTCAAGCGAGAGAGGCTACTCTGACACTCTGCGATCGGCTAGGCATTACAGTCAACTTCGAAAAGTCTGCCTTGTTGCCATCGCAGCATATCATTTTTATAGGGACAGAAGTAGACACGTCAACCACCACTCTTTGTCTTCCACCAGAAAGGATTTGTATTCTTCGCCAACACATCACGTCCTTGGTATCAAAGAACAGAGCACCAGCTGCAGAGGTATTGAAAGTACTAGGATTGATGGCAGCAGCAATCTTGGCAATCCTGTTAGCAAGGATGCATATGAGAATCCTTCAATGGCTTCTATTCACGCAATGGTTTTACCAAGAACTTCCAATGAATCACACAATCCTGATAACGAATTCCTGCAAGAAGGATCTTCAGTGGTGCTTGACATCTTTTCATGTCACAATAGGACGTTCTTTCATGCTACCCCCTCCAGTTGCCACTGTGACCACGGACGCTTCCCTGATAGGGTGGGGGGGGGGCTTTTTCAGGGAAAGACTGCCCAAGGCACATGGACAGATCAAGAATCACATCTGCATATCAATGTCCTGGGGATGAGAGCAGTACTTCTAGCGTTGCAATACTTTCAGGACTCTCTTCCTCTAGGGACAATTGCAATACAGACAGACAAAATGTCAGTGGTCTGGTACCTGAACAAGCAAGGCGGGACCAAGTCTTATCCCCTTTGCTGAGAAGCTCTCAGAGTATGGCAGTGGGCAGTGTCATCCCAGCATTTTCTGTTAGCAACGCACATCCCGGGCATATCCAACGTCATAGCGGACAGACTGAGCAGGGCAATTTTATTGCCCCATGAATGGTCCCTCAAACAAGAGATTGTGGACAGGATTTTCCACAAATGGGGCCAGCCTTCCTGCGACCTATTTGCCAGTCATATCAACAACAAATGCAGAAGCTATTTTGCCCTGATTCCCACGCCAGGTCACTCCCCGAGGGATGCTTTTGACCACGATTGGCCCCAGGGTTTCCTCTACGCATTTCCCCCAATTCCTCTGATACCCAGATTTTTACAGAAAGCAAAGTCACTGGGATGGACAATCATCCTTATAGCCCCTCATTGACCTTGACAGATTTGGTTTCCATTTCTTTACCATCACATTCTGGAAGACCCATGGATCCTGGACCCAGTTCCAGACTTATTGACACATCCGTCAGGGGATCTTCATCCACCATTGCAGACACTGAAGCTAATCACTTGGCTGCTCCAATTCCCCACATAGCCAGGCTTTATAATCTTTCCCATGACACTAGTCAAATTTTGTTGGCTTCCCATAAGCCTTCCACTAGAAAATTGTATCGTAGTAAGTGGAAGAGATTTTCCATCTGGGCTTCCTCCCATAACATTGACCCTTACCAAGTGCCATTGTCTTCTATTTTACAATTCTTGACAGAAATTTTCAACAAAGGAGCAGCGGCTGCTACGGTGCGGGTACAACTAGCTGCTATATCTAATTTCCATCTAGAGATCGATGGATTGAATATTGTGGTTTACCAATTGTCTAAGGCTTTTCTAAAAGGTTCCTTTCACATGAGGCCTCCAGTGAAGAAACCTTATTCTCCCTGGAATTTGAATTTTATGTTATCTCACATCATTCTTCCTCCTTTTGAGCCTGCATCATCTTGTGAACTAAAATTTCTATCGTGGAAAACTATCTTCCTAGTAGCCATCACTTCAGCCCGCAGAGTGTCAGAGCTCCAAGCCCTATCCATCAAGCCTCCTTATATGGTTTTTCATGCTGATAGAGTATATCTCAGGACAAATCCATCCTTTTTGCCTAAAGTATGTTCTGAGATTAACATCAGTCAAGTCATTGAGTTGCCCGTTTTCATCCCTAATCACACCAACAAATTGGAATATATGTTACACAAACTCGATGTTCCTCAGACAACTTAGATTTTATTTAGACAGAACAAAAGACATTAGGAAATCAGATCAGCTTTTTGTGTCTTTTTCTGAGGCCAGGAAAGGTAAACCAGTTGCCAAAACAACTCTAAGTGGCTGTCGGATTGTATCACTTACACATATTCTTGTCATAACATGCCCTTGTCTAGTAAGGTGAAGGCTCATTCAACCTGAGCAGTTTCGACCTCTTCAGCTTTTTAAGCCAAATTAGCTTTGGACAACATCTGTGCGGCAGCCACATGGTCTAAACGTCACACTTTTATAACTCATTACAAAGTGGATAAGGCCTCCAGGGACAGGGCTTCATTTGGTTCTACGGTTCTGAAGAGTGTACTTCCGTGAGCCACCCAAGATCAGGGTGCTAGGGACGCTACCCATCAGTGAAGAATGAACGGCGAGATTGAACAACTTCACATAAAGAAGTTATGTACTCACCATAACATTCCATGTGAGTTGTTCCATCTCGCCTTCATTCTCACGTCCCTCCCTCCTTCCCCCTCCTGGCTGGCAGTTGACCTGGAGGCTGTCTTTATCCTGGTTTTTCAATGTGTCTTCATTCCTAGGCAGAATAATTATTTGTACTTCTATATGGTACGCAGCAAACAAGATCTGAGGTAATTCCAGCAGTGCATTGTGGGATAAGGGGTTGGGTCTCGAGCTACTGGAAAACTTTGAGCTTGCTAATCGGCCATGTCGAAGCCGAGGATCAGCTCCGAACCCATCAGTGAGAATGAAGGCGAGATGGAACAACTCACATAGGTTCATAGGTTGATACTAGGCTATCTGCCCTAGGGCATTTATAAGCCTAGCCAGAGTATGTTTGGCTTTTGCCACCCTTTTAGATTAGTTGACTGTGCCTCTGTATAGTAGGACACAGAAGGTAGCCCTTTTAAGGTTTGTTTACTGTACCTCTGTCAAACAGCAACACAGAAGAGATCCCAGGGGTAAACTTACGCTCTCCCATCCATTCGTCAAGATTTCTCTTGAAGAGGGTCAGTGAGGGGCTCTGCCTGACATGGATTGGGATTTTGTTCCAGAGTGAGGGGAGCCTCTGGGATATGAATCTGTCCCTCCAGCGTGTCCTATTTATTTCTGTGCTGAGGTTCAGGTCCCTGGAGCGAGTAGCTCTAAGGGATTTAGATTTCCTGAGGTGAAGCATGTCCATTAATTCTGGGTTGGACATGGCTTTATACGTCAGACACAGATCGCCTCTGAGTAGGCGGTACGCAACTGAGTAGAGCTGGAGTTTCTTTAGCCGAACTGCATAGGGCATCTGTTTGAGCCCCTTGATCCTCTTGGTGAGATACATTTGGGGTCTTTCCAGTTGCTGAAGGTGTTGGGTAAGGTACATCCCAAACGGGGCATTGTACTCAATTATGGGCCTGATAAGTGATGAGTAGAGGGGCACAATGACCTCTCTTGATCTAGATGTGAACCCTTTCATGATAAGGTGGGCTATATAGAAGGTCTTTCTAACCACTTTGGCAATGTGATTGTCAAAGGAGAGATTGCTATCTACTTGGGTCCCCAAGTCCCTAATTACTTCTTCCGTACTTAATGGATTACCACCTACGTGGTAATTTGTGGGCACTTTGTTTTTTCCAAAGGGGATGACTATGCACTTTTTGGCATTTAGCTTTAGGCCATGGCTCTGGCACCAGTTATCCGTCTCTGTGAGACCCTTTTGGAGGATGCTTGTGTCAGACGGAGAGTCGATTATAGCACCCAGTTTGCAGTCATCTGCGAACTTGGTCAGCCATAGTCCACCTGTGTTAGCCTGTACCTCGGCGAAATATATACCGAACAAGAGAGGTCCCAGGACTGAGCCTTGTGGGACACCACTTGTAACTGGTTTAGAGTCTGACATGACACCTGCTATTCTGACCATGTGGCTTCTATCCCTGAGCCAGTTTGCAACCCATCTTGTGACATTGGGGTTGATATTTAAGCTGGTGAGCTTATTTATGATGCCCGAGTGGGGTATTGTGTCAAAGGCCTTTGCGAGGTCCAGGTAGGCTGTGTGGACTACCTTCCCTTTACCTATGGCTTTGGTAACTGTTTCTAAGAAGTCGACCAGGTTCAAGAGGCAAGATCTGCCCTTAACGAAGCCGAATTGGGTAGGGTCCAGTGTCTGGAGGTTCCCAATGTCTTTGTTTATGATTTCCATGATGATACGTTCCATAGCTTTGCAGATCAGGCTAGTCAGGCTTATAGGGTGATAGTTTCCGGGGTCTGCTGTGGCACCACCTTTGTGGAGTGGGACCACTGTTGCTGTACGCCATTCCTTGGGAACATATCCTGTAGTAAGGCTGAGATTGAACAGTGACTTTATATGAGGGTTTATTTCTTCTTGGAGCTCATGTAAGACGCAGCCCGGGACACCGTCTGGTCCCATTGATGCTGTGTTTTTAGCTTTGGAGAGGGCAGCTCTCACCTGTGCATCTGTGATCTCAGGAAGGCTACACTCTGTTGGGATAGACATTTGCTCTTTTGGGGGGGAAGGGGGGGAAGTTTGCACTGAACCTTTCTGCCAGGATGTTGGCAATGTCTGTGGGTTCAGTGAATTTTTTGTCATTTTGCACTAACTCAGAGCATATCTGGGAGTTGCCTCCCAGGTTTCTGACATAACTAAAGAAGGCCTTGTGATTATCTTTAGTGTCTTGTGCAATTTTACTTTCAAAGCTGGCCTTAGAAGATTTTATGAGGGATCGTAGTTTCTTGCTAGTACTGATCAGTGACGCCTTCCCTTTTTGCGATTTTGCTCTGTCATGTAGTAGCTTTCTCCTTCTGTTGTATAGCTTATTTATGGCCGGGGTCCACCAGACAGGTCTCCTGCCTTTGGAGGAGTGAGTCTTGGTTTTCTTTGGGATAGCATGCTCCATGCATTTTTGTAGGTGTCCATAGAATGCTTTTGTAAAGGATTCTGCATTTTGGGCTATATTGTCCACTGGCCCGGGGGCTTTGAAGGATTCCACCTCAGTTTTGAGAAGTGTGAAGTTTGCTTTTGAGAAGTTCTTCACCGTGGTTTCCTTGGCTAGGGGTGGGGACGGAATATGGATGTCCAGTGACATTTGTTTATGGTCTGATCTTACCAATGAGGGGTATACCTCTGGTGTGGAACATAGAGACCCCATGTTGGGGATGACCAGATCCAGTATGTTTTCCCCTCTTGTGGGAGTGGTGACCAGTTGTTCCATAGCATTTGAGTTTATAAATTCTAGGAACCGTTGGGCGAGGGTGTTTGAGCTTGAGTAGTTTTCCCAATCGATGTTTGGGTAGTTGAAGTCACCCAATATAATAGTGTTTGGAGAGACCTTCATATTCTCCAGTGTTCTCAGGAAAGCCGAGTGAGGTTCCTGTGTTTGGGAGGGTGGTCTGTAGCAGGCTACAAACTGAAAGGCAGTTTTGCCCAGTGTTAGTTGCACATGGATGGTCTCCGAAGCTTCGTGCAGTGCCACACTGGAGGTGTGGGTATCTTTGATAAATATGGATACTCCCCCTCCTTTTGTGGTTCGGTCCAAGTTTTGGGGCCGGAAAGCATGGTATGAAGTATAACCTGGTAGTGCTGGGGTGCTCTCGGGAGCCTTGAACCAGGTTTCTGTTACTGCACAGATATTGATATTCTCCATACTGAGGAGAGTCTCGAGTGCGTGCATCTTGAGGTTTAGACTTCTGGCGTTGAGCAGCATTACCCTTAGTTTTTTTTCTTTGTGTTGTCTATGGGGGTGGGTTTGTCTTTTGAGCCTTGCCTAAAAAAGGCACTATGGGGGAGGCAAGAGCCTTAGCCAGTATTCAAAAACCCAGGGGTGACAGGTGCAAGCCGTCCCTAGTGAAGCAACGTGGCTTGTCGAGCATGTCATCCCAGGCTGACAGACACTGGATCCCCTTTGAATGACACCAATACTTTAGCCAATTGTTAAAGTTGATAATTTTGTCTTTATACTGTGGCATCATTCTTGGTGAGGGTAAGATGCTACTCAAGGTCGGGGTCATACCAGCCTGGGCTACATGATCAAAGAGCTCCTGTAAGTCTTTTTTCATGTAGTCCAGGGAGGTACATCTCAGGTCATTCACACCAGCATGGACAATGACAGAGTCATACTTGTACTTGCTTTGGAGTGACCTGAGTGCTTGTGTTATGTGGCGGATCCTGGCACCCGACAGGCAGCTTACAGTGACCTTCTCCTTGTTCAGCCTGGTGAGTGGGACGTAAGTGTGTCTGACAATAGAGTCACCTATTACAAGTGTATTAAGTGTGTTGTTTAGCCTTAAGGGCTGTGACTGTGTGGCACACTGACTTTGTGAGCTATGTGCTACGTGGATATTGTTTCATGGTAGGTGTTGCTTGGATGTCTGCTTTGGAGGTCTCTGCTGCTTAGGCAGATTTTTATTTAGAGCCTCCGAGTATGTTTTTGTGTGTTTATTGTTTGGTTTGCTGATGCGATAGGTCTATGTGAGACTGGATTTCTGGTGTGTGTGGTTACCTTCTCCTCCCGACAGGCTGTGCCAGTACTGGGTTGAGAGAGCTTAGCCTCCAGTTTGGCTATATAGTTGCATCTCTCACATATATTTGAGTTTGTTGGGAGGAGGAGAGGGTGGTCTGTATACATAAGGCAGTTGTAACATTGCCTCAAGATTCCCAGATTCACCAGCTGGACTGGAGAGTAGACTTGAAACTGACCTTTGGACATGCTTGAATAATATAGGGAACTATTTATTGACTGATCAGAAAGAACCAATAGGGAGCAAGTGCTTTGAAGGAGTATAAGAGGATGTAGTGCTTTAGTTTGTGTTTATCTATGAGATTACTTATACGAGCAAGTGCAGGGCTTTAGAATGAGAATAGAGTGCTTAATTTGAGATTTAGAGCAGTTCTAAGGGAAAAAGTGAAGAGTAGATTTTGTGGAGCCGGGAATAGTTTAAGCTTGTTTAAGCGGCGCTGCCAGATGCTTCTCTGTGTGCAAGACCACGCTAAAAGAGGGTTGCAGGGTTTTAAGAGATAGAGATCAAGGAGTTTAGAATTGACCCAAGATGGCCAATAAAACTACAGCTTCTAGGCAGTAACCACTCCTACAGGGACAGGCAGGCTGTTCAGTGTTAACCACTGCCACTGGTGAACACAGAGACTTCCCTTTAGTCCAAACAAGTACTGGCCTCCAAGAAACTTACAAACAGTTCAGAACAGCAAATCTGTAACTGAATTTTCTTAAATTTCAGAAAGTGGGAAAAAAGCAAGATTTTTTATTTATTTTTTTTTGTTTTAGTTTAAAGGTAGCAGAGATACACAAGTAGCAAAATAATCACAACAGTGCAGTAAATGACCCCACACTTGAGTGCTAGGCCAAAGTCAGGTAAAATGCAGTTTTAAGAGAAAAAAATGATTTTAAATTAAGTGCAACACATGGAACATTATGGTGAATACATAACTTCTTTTTAATATTGATTTACTTGCACTAGACAGTGATCAAATATTAATGGAGTTGAATTTGCCATTGTGTAAGCTTTAATATAAAATCTTTTAAAACCTTGAACATAGCATGGGTTTGGAATTATTGATCCAAATATGAAGAAATAATATTTGACGCCTGGAGGCGTCACTAGGAGGTAACTGGAGATGCACCTGGAGGTGTTACTCGGATGTAATGAGTTAAGAATGCTTGCAATGAGTGCAGTTTCATGTTTGGACTCCTAGCGTTTAGCAGCATGACCTTTAATTAGCATGTTGATGAAATTTTCATGTTGGTAGTTTTGACCTCATGCCATTGCCTAAAAAAGACACTATAGGGAAGCAAGAGCCTTTGTCAGAAGCCTAAAGCCCAAGGAAGACAGATGCAGGCCATCTCTGGCAAAGCTTCGTGGTCTGTCGATCATGTTTTTCCAGGCTGTTAGGTACTGGATCTTCTTGGAATGACACCAGAAACTAAGCCAGTTGTTAAAGTCAGTCATTTTCTGTTTGTATTGAGGCATCATTCTGGGTGACGGTAGAATGCTGGCTAAGGTTAACATACCTGCCTGGGACAAATATTCAACAAGCTTGATCACATCTCTCTTCATATAGTCCAGGGATGTACATCTCAAGTCATTCATGCCATCGTGGACTGTGACAGAGTCATAACAGTAGCTGTTGGTGAAAGACTTGACTGCATGGATGATATGGTGGATTCTGGCACCTCACAAACAACTAACTGTGACTTTCTCCTTATCCAGCCTGGTGAGGGTCCCATATTTGTTCTCACAATGGAGTCTCCTAATATGTTCAGTTTATGTTTAGACCTTAGTGCCTGTGAAACACAGGTGTGTGGACTATGTGTGGTGTGGTGGGCAGTGGAGTTTGTGTGTGTTTTTGACTCTGAGGTCTCTTTCTTTTGGGTGTGTTTTTGTTGAAGACATCTGTCTGCATATGTGGGTGTGTGTTGTGTAGGTGTGGGTGGTGTTTGTGTTGACAACCTTCTCATTGCCAGATATACTGGCTTGTGAGAGAGAGGGCATACACTCTAGGTTCTTAATGTAATTGCATCGCTCACAAATTGTGTTTCTAGGTGGTAGTAGTAGAGGGTTATCCATGTACATGACACAGTTGCTACACTGTCTCAGGATGCCCATATCAATCAGACAAGTAGGAGAAACCATAGAAAATTGTCCATCCATATCTGTCAGAATCTGAGGGAGAGAAGCGAGAGATGCCAGACAGAGCTAAGGGGGTGAAGGGTGGAAGGTCTAACTGGAGTACTACTAAGTGATCACACAAGTGGTACTAAGGGAAAATTTGCAGCTGGAATACCTCACAATGAGTTAGAAACAGTGCAGCTGTTGTCCTTGACGTGCAGACAAGCCCAAACCATCTCAAACGTGGGTTTTAAATACCACAAAAAATAGAAGATTCAAGTAACACAGAAATCTAGCCAATCCTGCTAGTCCCTGCTTTCTTTACCAATCAGCTTGTGCCAGACAAGGTCCAGACAGCCCTGCTACTCTCACTGGCAGGGAAGATAGACCCCTACCAATACAAGATGGCTGCCAGAAACAAAGAAGGCAAACACAAGATGGCTGCCAGAAACACAGATGTCAAAAACAAACAGCTCTGGATGCAGCAAACCTTGCATCTAGACTATGCTACTCAGTTTAAGGGTAAGAACACAGTAAAACTCACAAAAAAGCACAGATTAACCACTAACAGTTAAAAACAAAACTCACAGTATGAAAAAATACAGTTAAACTGTAATGAAATGCACTAAAATGTAGTTAAACAGTAATGAATTGCAGTTTCAGCAATGAATTACAGTTTAACAGTAATGAAATGCAGTTAATCAGTAAATTACTTTAAAAACTGTGCAAATGTGATAAATTAGTTCACAACCACAACAGTAAAAAAACAACTCGAATAAAGCAGCAATTCAGTAGAAGACTGTCATCAATGTAATCAGGCTACTGACAAGCAGTAACATATACGGCAAACTAAATGCAGTTGAACATTTAAACACAAGCAGCAAAATGAAGTAGGAAGAAGCACATTTTTTAAATAGAAAGTGAGGAGACAGAAGAAAATTCAAGTTTAAGAAGCTAAAGGGGTAGGCCTTCACAACTGATCACACTGTACTCAGTAGAATGAGCTGATGCAATGGGACTGGGAGGTGTGTCCAATATCATTGTGAAGGCCACATCCTATAGATAGACTTTTGTAGATAATTCTGTGTCATTGTAAATATGAATATAATCCACAGGCTTGTCCTCTTAAAATGTAAAGAAAACTGTGTTAAATGTTGAACTTCAAAAATGTAACCATAGTGCACTCTGCTGGAGAAAGCTGATAAGTCAAGCACTGTATGACTGTTTGATCTCAGAGGTCGGAGACAAGATGTCTATATTAAGACATTCCTTCTATTGTTTTGAGACCAGAGTTAATTGCTAGATTTTACATATATAATGTATTTTATTGCTGTGGCCTCCTGCAGGTGCACATTACGAAAATAAATGTAAATTCTGAGTTTCTGCTAGCCTGGGAAATCAAAGAAGTGTCAAGAATGATGTAATGTGAAGCAGTGGTGTGTTATCAATTTAAGGACAAAAAGACAGGACAACATTTTTCATTTGTCTTCAGAACTAACAACTCACCAGCACTTGCTTTGCTCTGTCTGTATGTAAGTAGGATCTTAGACTTTAGTGTTTCTCTTAAGAAATAGAAAATAGTACATTTAGACTAGCTGTTTTCTATATTTGTCAGACTATTCTACAGTATTATTTTAAGCAAGTTCCTGTGATTTCTGAACTCTTGACTAGCACTGTGTTGAACTGAGAAGATTTGTCTTGTGTTTTTATTATTTATTATTAAATATTGTTAAACCTTTCGACTGTGGCTCTTTTGTGTAGAGATAATTTAAGCTCTAGAGTACATTGCATGTATATAGTGATACTGTGCAAAGCCATTCCATTAATCTTGCTGCTCAGTCACACTATTTGGATAATAATATTGCACAGTGAAATTGGGCACCCTTTGGTAAGGGCCTTATTAGTAGCTGATATTAGTGGTTGGTGGCAGCTGGTACTACCTTACAGACTGGCAGGAAGGGGCATAGCAGGAGAACCTGTGCCAGCTTTCCCCAGGAGTGTCTGTGTGTTTGTATATAACTCATATCTTAAAGAGTGTGTGTCAGCTACTTAGGCAGGGACATGAAGCACTGGTTGTACAGAGAGGGTGCTGGAGGTTTTAGCTTGACCACTAGGCTGAGACCTGTACGCTATAGCTGTGCCAGTAGAGAGTCTTACTGGGGATGTGGAGAGAAAGGGAGAAACCAGCCCTAGACTGACTGTGATCTCTGTGTGCTCTTAAGGGAAATTGTACTTTTCTTTGTGTGTATTTGTTATCCTTCCCAATGTGGATGCCCCCCACTGGTGTTAGTGGTGAGGATTGAGGCTCCTTGATTACTGGGCCAGTGCATGGGCATCACAGTCATATTGATAGTACAGGTGGGCAACTCAAAAGCCACCAAGCTTTAAGACCACAACAACAGTTGGGCAGATGAGTAGGTATACAAGATCATAACATAGGTAAGGAGTCAATTCACTAACAGTTGCACAGTGTAAACAGATATGCAGCAAATATTGTTTTAGTTAATCATAAGTGCAGAAAACAATTCTGCAGCTTAAGGTGGGTCATATAGTATCATTCACCCTTCAGGCAGTGTCTCAGAGCCCAGGCAACACAGTGACATCCTTTGGCATTGAGGATTCTGTCTATTTCTGAAGTTAATGATAAAAAACATTTCCCCCTTGCAGCAATAGAAGGCCTTTTTCTCATTTTTTTCTTTGTCCGCTAGAGCCTCTGAACTTTCATCATCATCTAGATCGTAAATGCCTCAGTGTTTTCATTCAACATAAAACAATTTATGATTGTTTCAATTCAAAATCGCCTTCCTTTTTTTCTGGTTTGAGGATTAGTTCTGCACCAGAGACATTCAGGATACTTGACTTCATGTTCCGAGCTACCCAGTTCATCAGAAATTTCTCTATTTCCAGGTTCTGGAATATGATTTTCAAAACTGAAAAAAACGCCAGGAAAGAAAGACGAGATCCACAATATCTTGATATTAAGCGCTTTCGTTTTTTAATAAAAACTTCTTCAGAATACACATCCATAATAAATTAAACCCTTTTTATACAAATACACGCCTTCATAATTAATGACATCACAATGAAATTACTTAAATTGAATTAAGTTGAATTAATACAGCCCCATTGAGGCATCTAAAATATTGAATACATTTTGTACCATATTACAATAAAATAAAAACCTTAATAAATACACTATATTATGTTCAAACCACAAAAAATCCCTAGTTTATTGTCACTATTATTCAAAAATAACCTTCAGATTTTAATCTGAGGGTGGAACTGATAGATGTATTTGTATTTAAGCCTGGAAATGATGGTGCATTAGTTTTTAACTGCCATCTTAGTTCCCTGTTTTCCAAAAAATCATTAAGGGGACCACCTGTATCTCCAACTGTGACTTGTTCCAATACTGAAAATCTAAAATCATGTCCCTCATTATTGATAATGTGCACCGCCAAAATATTTTTTGTATCTTGTTTTTTAATATAGTAGAAATGTTGATACATTCTGCTCCTAAGAGCATTGATGGTCTTACCGATGTAAAAACAAGAACATTGCGTGCATGTCCCTATGTAAACAACAGCCCTGCTATTACAGGTGAATTTTTTCTTATATATATATTTACCATAATTTGGGATAAACAACTCTGTGCCTTCTAAAATATATTTGCACTGCAGACAAAAAACACATTTAAACATCCCCTTGGGCCCAGAGTGAATCTCTTGTACCCTCTCCAGCATGTTTTTTATAGCGGTGTCCCTTTTATAAACAATATTAGGTTCTGTTCCCACTATGTCCAAGAATTCTTTATTGATATTAAATAAATTCCAGTTACGTTGAATAATGTTACTTATACTTTTAAACTGCTGGTTATATCTAAAAATACCAGCACTATGAAATGACTTATTGTTCGAACCTTGAGAACTTTGTATACCTTCAGCTGAACTATTAGGACCCTTACCTAATAGTGGAAAAAATATACCTTGTTTCCTTTTAGATACCACCTCCTTTAATGTATTTTCTACAAATTCTAAGGGATAACCTCTACTAACCAACATACCTTTAAGAATTTCTATTTGACCTAAGAACTCATAAAAGTCTGAAACCATTCTTGCTAGTCTAACCCCTTGTCCTTTTATTAGTGACTTCTTCTGATATATAGGGTGAAAACTAGAAAAGTGTAAAAGTGTGTTGGAATAAGTAGGTTCCCTAAAAATTGTCGTTTCAAAACAACATTTCATTCTATTTTTACTTATAGTAATATCTAAATAATTAATTTTCTCATCCGAAATAGTGTGAGAAAATTCCAAGAATTCTGTACTTACACCAATAAACTCAAGAAATTCATTTAACATATCCTCACTGTCATTCCATAGGATGACTATGTCATCCAAATACCGCCCATAATATTGCCAAAGTTGTGCATATTTACTGGTGAATATATATTCCTTCTCCCAGAATGCTAAGACTAAATTAGCAAACATGGGTGCACAAATAGCCCCCATGGCTACACCTTTGCATTGTTTGAACAATTGTTCTTGAAATACAATAATGTTAGTATCCAAAACTAACTCCATGAGGCTCCTTAATGTAAGAATCCTATCATGCCCCATCTTAGTATATTGACATAAATATGAATAGAACCATTCAGTTCCAATATCATGTGGGATAACAGAAAATAAATCTTTGACATCAATTGTTACAAAGATTAAACTATGATTATACATATTTTTATTAATTTTCTTAAGTAAGTCCCACGAATCCTTGACTATCCAATTACAGTCTTGTAAAATGTTTTTTAATTGAATGTCTATAAAACTGGCAATATAGTATGTTTTTGAAGCCTTTGCATCAACAATGGGTCTGGGGGGGGGGGGTTGTTGAGATCCTTATGTACTTTTGGTATACCAAAAGTAGTAGGAATTTTTGGATGTTTAACTGTCATATAAGACCATTCATCAAATGTGATTTGTCTATTTAAGAGAAGTTCTTCCAACATAATGTCCACTTTCCTATATAATATATTTTTCTCATTCACACTCATTTGACAATATGTATCAGTGTGAAGAAACGATAGCATTCTATCAATATAAGAATTAGTGTCCATTATAACTAATCCTCCCCCCTTGTCCGGTTTCATAATTCTAATCTTGTTGTTATTACATAAATTTTGTAATAATTCCATCTCTTGCTTTTCCAAATTATTTTCGTCATAAGTTGTCCTACTACTATTCTTAAATAACATACGGATATCATAGTCACACATTTTTTCAAACATCTGCACAATGGGGAATAGTGGGGGATTAAATGTAATGTTGGAAAACAGGGAACTAAGATGGCAGTTAAAAACTAATGCGACATAATTTCCAGGCTTAAATACAAATACATCTGTCAGTTCCTCCCTCAGATTAAAATCTGAATGTTATTTTTGAAGAATAGTGACAATAAACTAGGGATTTTTTGTGGTTTGAACATAATATAGTGTATTTATTAAGGTTTTTATTTTATTGTAATATGGTACAAAATGTATTCAATATTTTAGATGCCTCAATGGGGCTGTATTAATTCAACTTAATTCAATTTAAGTAATTTCATTGTGATGTCATTAATTATGAAGGCGTGCATTTGTATAAAAAGGGTTTAATTTATTATGGATGTGTATTCTGAAGAAGTTTTTATTAAAAAACGAAAGCGCTTAATATCAAGATATTATGGATCTCGTCTTTCTTTCCTGGCGTTTTTTTCAGTTTTGTTTGTGGTTTTGAATATGATTTTCAGTTAAAAACCTTTCCATTTTTGGCTTTCATTTGCTCTGAGTATCTTCACCTGTTATTTAGCTCCTGTTGAGTCTATCTTAGAGCTATAGGTATTTATATCTTCCCTTATCTAGAGGACTGGCTAGTAGCTTCCAGGAATGACCTTATATGGACATAGTTCTAGCTCTGCTCTTTTTTTTTTTTTTTTTTTTAGAATCACTGTGTACCAAAAGTATTCTAGCTGGTCCTCCAGAAACTAATTAACTTTCTTTGGCTATGTCTAAATTAAAGCCAAAATCTTCCAGACTTGCTACAAGAAGAATTCTATTATACACTTTTATCAGGGAAGTTTGTCTCAATACCTCATTCCCTCTAGTGATTTTCTTCAAATCTTGGGCTTTGTAGCTATAACTGTGCTAATAACTCCACTAGTGATATTGATAATGTCTGGCTTCTGGTCTACGAATTGAGCCAACATTTAGAGAATCTGCAAGATCTTCTAGAACTGTCTTTATGATGTAGGAGGATTGGCTGTTGTGGATGAATTGGGAAAAGCTGTTCAAGTGTATGGTTGTTGCCCCCCCCCCCCCACATCTGATCTCATCCTGATGACAAACCTTTCCTTTCCAAATGCTACAGCCTATCTTGGTGATCAGAAGTGCAGAGTGAATTACCTATTTCTCTACTTAAGGGCATACATATCAATCTCCTGCAGGTCAGTCATAGCACTTCTGAAAATATTGCTTTACTTTTTTGGCATTCTCTCTAGGAACACTAGGGAGATAAGAACAGACAACACTACCATCATGATGTTCTTCGAGTTTCACTGTTGCAGTCATCGGACTTGAGTTATCTGCCTCCAGGTAGCCTTCCGTCGGCCTGAATACAAGAGACTTAGTATTTCTGCGTTGGTTGCCGTCGCTTCAGGACTGACATCAGGTCATCAGGTGTATAAAAACAGGCAGCGGAAACCATTACATCAGTCTTTCATGCCAAGGAGCCTGAAGCAGAAGCAGTTCGCACGAGTGCCGGTTGGCTGCTTCCTGAGTTTTTGTTTCCGAACTGAATCATCCTGAAGTCTTCTAAAGGTAAGTATCCCATTAGGGATCCTTTTTTCTTGCTCTAACCGATGTCAGAAAAAGTTAACAATTGCCGCACCTGTGGAAAGCAAATACCACACCGAGATTTCCATTTTTACTGCTTCACCTGTTTAGGCCCAGACCACGATGTACTTCGCTGTCGGTTTTGTGCTTTGTTCAACGCCCAAACTATTCATCGTCCCCAAACTATTCATGGTCGGGCCCTTATTGTTGCTAAGTACTTTCGCTCTCAAGCTCCTTATTCCAAAATGGCTTTGGTAACGCCATCTGTCTACCGATCTTCTGAAAAAAAATGTAAGGATAAAGACAGAGACGACCGCACAGGTCCAAAACTGCCGACGATGCTTCCGTTGAGCTAGTCGCCAGTTCGGCAGTACTCAGTGAGGCACTTTCGCAGCCCCTGATGCCTGCTTTGATGGATTCGCAGGCCTTTACCGAGACCCATTCAGAGTCTGGTATGCCGTGAGACTCATCTTTGACTACGGAACCTGCAGATGTCTCTACCTTGGATGGGTCCAGAGCCACTGTGCAGGCACCGGCTTCCGAGGAAGTTCTTCGCATTACCGATATTCGACACAAACCAATGACTTCTTTCGTGTGTTCATTTCTTTTTAAAACTACCAAGTTTCTAAGGCCAAGAGTACGAGCTACATCTAAAAAATCGATGAACCAAACTCAAGCACCTGCTTCCTTGCCACAGTCTCAAATGCTTAAAATGGCAAAAGACCTGACCATGCTGATTAGGGGAAGCCAGCCTTTCCCTGCTAAGAAAAAAAGAGACCTGTCCCCAGCAGCTTTAACTGACCAAGAGTCTGATGACTCTGAGGTTTCTGAACATGCCTTTATCTGCTTATGAGGATTCAGATGCAGATGAATCCATTCCTTCTGCTTCCCCTCCAGAGGATTTTTCTTTTGGTGAAACCCTACATACTTTGAGAGAGCATTTCCACTGGGAATGCCAGGATTATCCTCAGTCCAAAAAGAGACTCAGGGAATTTTTAGATTTGCCACAGCACAGATCCTTAGCTATCCCTCCTGTTCTGGATGTTGTGGATGATGTTTTTATGGAATCCAGTCTAACACCTGATACTTTACCCCCTGCTCCAAAGAAACCAGACAGGCACTACAGAGTCCCTGACTCTCACAAATTTATTTTCAAAAATCCTACTGCTGACCCAGAGGTCATCTCCCAAGGGCCTAAAGGCATAAAAGCAACTACAGCTAAGAATCCCACCCCTTCGGACAGGGATTCCCGAGCTTTAGATAGATGGGGTAAAAAAGTATACACCTCTGCAACTCTCGCCATTAGGGCATTGAATTGCCAGTTCCTCATGCTGAAATACCAGCAACATACTATGGAAATTATTAAGCAAAAATGATCTACCTTTCCTGACTGTGCAGAAAATAAAGAATTACAGCAGCTTATACATTCTGCAAGCCAATTCAGCAAACATACCCTGCAATGTGGGTTTGACGCCCTAGAAGCATCTTGCAGGGCAGCAGTCACAGGTTCTGCACTTTGAAGATATGCTTGGCTTAAGGGGCAGACCTTGCCAGACCATATCAAATCAAAATTACTGGACGCTGCTTTGAACAAGGACAATCTGTTTGGCACCAAAACAGAAGAGGTTCTAAAAAAAGATGGAAGAAAAGGCTAAGTCTATGCAGACATTCAAAGATTTTTTGCAAGTGCAGCCTCCAAGATTCAGTAAGCATTGCCCCTTGAAACATTGGTCCTTTCCAGCCCCTTCAAGGCCATCTCAAACTAGACCCAGGGGAAAAAGACCCCCTCCCAGATTACAGTCTCAGGGTATGCAGAGATCTAAACAATGGAGTACCTCCACTTCTAAAACAGGGAGTGCTAAGCCACCCCCTTACGGAAAGAATTCACAATGACTTCTCAACTCCACTCCTCACCTCTGCCCAATTGCTCATGCCCCTAGGAGGAAAACGTGCCCACCATGCAAAAAACTAGACCTCCATCACCAAAGACCGATGGGTCCTCAACATCGTATCCCAGGGGTACAAATTTTATTTCCACACACTGGCAACCCCAAAAGGGTTCCCAGACCTTCCTCCAAACAGTAGGCAGAGGCACAAAACCAAATTCAATCCCTGCTCTCCTTAAGGGCAATTCAGCCTGTTCCTACAGAACAGATAGGTCAAGGATTTTATTCCAGACTTTTTCTAGTACCCAGAAAAGAGGGCACCTGGCACCCAGTCTTTCCATTCTAAACACCTTCCTGGTGGTACCAAAATTGAAAATGCTCACCCTTCAGCAGCTTCTCCCTATGTTGTCCAAAGATGCCTGGTTAGCCACCCTAGACCTAAAGGAAGCCTCTCTGCACATCCCTATCAAGGACTCATGCAGGAAATATCTACGTTTCAGGGCAGGATCTATGCATTATCAGTTCTCTGCCCTTCCCTTTGGCTTATTCACTGCTCCCAGAGTCTTCACAAATTGCATGGCTCCAGCCATTGCCTATTGCAGATAGACAAAGATTCAAATATACCCTTACTTGAATGATTGCCTGATTCAGGCAGACAGTCAGGAAAAGCTGTTGCAGCACCTGACATTTGTAAAGGACCTTCTAACCTCCCTGGGGTACACTATCAATGAAAAGGAATCAAAACTAGTCCCCAATCAAAAGATTGTACTCCTGGGAGCAAGCTTGGACACAGCATCCCAGATGGCATTCTTTACTCCAGATAAACAAGCCTGTCTAACAGGCTACTTCACTCAAATGACCAACAGAACCCAGCTATCCACAAGGAGAATCCTGCAGGCTGTAGTGTTCATGGCCTCTTGCATTATACTAATTCCATATGCCAGACTGTATATGAGGAAACTACAGTGGTTCTTAAAAAGTCTTTGATGCCAACATTCTAAGGACCTGGAAACCATCATATTTATCATACCTTGTCTAAGGACAGAGTTTCTGTGGTGGGAAGCAACATGCAACCAAAACAAGGGACTTCTCTTTACACAACCCCACGCCGCCCAGACCCTAACCACAGATGCATAAGACTGTGTTTGGGGGGCACATCTGGATGACAGGTGCATTCAGGGCCACTGGAGCCCAAGCCAAATTCATCTGCACATCAACCAAAAAGAGATGCTAGCTGTTCAGCATGCTCTGACAGCTTTCAGATCCCTACTCTCACCAGGACCCCTGCTAATAAAAACCAACAACACCACAGTGATGTGGTACATCAACAAGCAGGGGGAATCCACTCTTACCCACTCTGAAGGCTAGCCATGACCCTGTGGAACATGGCTTTGGGCATGAGTATTCACCTGCAAGCTCAATTCCTGCCAGGCAAACAAAACTCTTTGGCAGACGACTTAAGCAGAAATCTCCTAGACTCACATGAGTGGCAATTAGACCTCAACACCTTCAGCCTTCTAACCCAGAAATGGGGGACCCTGATGGTAATCCTATTTGCCTCCCCCTACAATCACCAGCTCAGCAAATTCTGCACCAGGACACTTCACAGCAGGGCCTGGAAAGTGGATGCGCTATCCTTCCAGTGGGTAGACCTCTCAATCTATGCATTTCTCCCTCTGCCTCTTCTTACAAGAGTACTCAGGATAAGACAGGAAAGACCAAGGGCAATCCTGATTGCCCCAGACTGGCCACGCCAGCACTGGTACCCACTACTGCGCAGTCTGTCACTGGTGCCACCATGGCACCTACTCCAGATCCCAATCCTCCTCACTCAGCAGGAGGGACAGATCTTGCATCCGCAACTGCAAATCCTGAACCTTGCAGCCTGGCTTATTCCTTAAATTCTCCTCCAGTGGCCAGCCTAAGCAAGCAGGTGTTGGACGTCATTCTGGAAGCCAGAAGACCCAGTACAAGGAAATCCTATGCTGATAAGTGGAAAAGGTATTGTTCCTAGATTCACTCTAAAGGAGCAGACACAACACTGCTCTCCTTACCTCTCATCCTGGATTACCTAGCAGACCTACTCCACAGAGGCCTATCCTTCTCTTCCATTAAGATCCATGCCTCTACCATCTCTGCACATTACAGCACTGAGCCACCTCTTTTCACTCACCCTCTCATCAAACAGTTACTGAGAGGGGCTAACAACCTAAAGCCACCAAGGAGAGACCCCACCCCTGCTTGGGACCTTAACTTTGTGCTGGAAAAGCTCACAAAATGAAAATGCCCCTTTGAGCCTGCAGCATCAGCAGAGTTAAAATTCCTCTCTTGGAAAACAGTCTTGCTTCTGGCCATCACTTCAGCTAGATGAGTTTTTGAGCTGTAAGCATTTATAGCTGTGGAACCCTTAATTATTTTCATGCTGACAGGGTCTCCCTCAGGATTAACCCTACTTTTATGCCTAAAGTGGTGTCCAGTGTGGCTCTCAGCCAATTTATCCATTTGACAACTTTTTTCCCTAATCCTCAAAATAAAGGGGAAAGGATCCTGCACTCTTTAGATGTGCACAGACAGCTCAGATTCTAGCTTGATAGTACTAAACCCTTCAGAAAATCTGACCAGTTACTAGTCAGCTTTGCACCAGGGGCAGAGGGCAAGGCCATATCAAAACAAACCATCTCCCAATGGGTAGCACACTGTATCCATTTATGTTACAAACTCCATGGGAAACCACCCCCTCTGGGGTTCAGAACCCATTCCACTAGGGCAACTTCAACCTCTACAGCATTCCTCAGGTGAATCCCTACCAGGGACCTTCTGGAAGCTGCTACTTGGAGTTCTGTTCACACCTTCACCAAGCATTACCACCTGCCTGTCTTTTCCAAATCCAGGGCGGATTTTGTAACAGCAGTCCTGCAGGGCATACTAGCCAGCCCAAACTCTGCTGCCTCCACCCATTATTCAGCTTTGGGAATAAACCCAAGTGTGATGACTGCAACAGTAAAACACGAAGAACATAGTACAGCTGTGTACACTTACCATCAATGTAGATGTTTGAGTGTATTCACTGTTGCACTCATGGTTTCCCACCCTCCAGCCCCCTTGTCTCGCTCTCTCTCTCTCTCTCTCTCCTTCTCTATCTCTCTTACTCACCCTTTACAGGGTTATTGGTATTTACTTTTTACTGGTGGTGTTTTTTCCACCATAACTTAGCTCCCTATTTGGGGGCTTCTGACATTTGGGGCAAGAAAAACTGATGTAAAGGTGTCAGCTGCCTGTTTTTATACCCCTGATGACCTGACATCAGTCCTGAAGCAACAGCAGCGGATGCAGAAATACTAAGTCTCTGGTATTCGGGCCGACTGAGGGCTACCTGCAGGCAGATAACTCAAATGTGATGACTGCAACAGTGAATACACGCGAACATCTACATTTATGGTAAGTGTACACAACTGTACTTTCTGTATCCTAATAAATAGTGGAAAATAAAGAATATGAATGGATTATTAGGTGATGTGCAGACTCAGAGCCTGGTCTTAATAATTTAGTTAGTATTAAACCTGTTTTAGTGAAAATACAACAACAAAATCTATAGGATTTTTTTATATATTTTATTTATATATGTATATCCTTTTATATATATATATATATATATATATATATATATATGTGTGTGTGTGTGTGTCTTTTCTATATATGGTTGTATGGTTTTTAAAAGTTCTTGGAGAAGTTTTAATTGAGTATTTTGTGATTAGTTGGCTGTGGTCATGTGATACTCATTTCCTCTTATTTAAATGTGATGTATGTATTCACCAATACCGAACTAACAGTTGGTCTACTAAAAATGAACAAGTACAAGAATATCTGCATCATAGCCCTTTATATATCTCCTGGTAATAACATCACTACCCTCGAAGATATCCTCTTATGGGCCTCATCTGAAATTAATTATGAAACATACATTCTAGGAGGATGTAAATCTCGACTGGAACAAGTTCAATAGTCCCTCTCCCTCCTTATCCATTAACCTCTATAACTTCACTCAAGTAATCCTGTCCATCACCCGACCCAACAAAACAAATCCACCAGGCTCCATTATAGATTGGATCCTAGTTACCCATTCAAATAAAATAACTTACTCTGGCACAATTCCTGACACCATTCGCGACCACCTCCCTGCCTTCATACATAGTTCAAATAGCTCTACCCCTCATCAGCATCAATACATCCTCACCTGCAACATTAGCAACTTCAACCCCTCAGTTTTCTCAAGTATCCTCAAACAAATGAACTGGCAAATCCTAAACACCCTTCCTCTTGATAAAGCTATAGAGCACTTCAACTCTATCTTCCTCAACACTCTAAACTCCCTAGCCCCACTAAGGAACAGAAGGATAAAAACAAATACCACTCCATGCCTCTCCAAAGAAACCAAACAAATTATGCTTCAAAGGGACAAATCCTGAAAGCTTTACCATAATAACAAACTGCCCAAAAACCTGATCGAATACAAACAACTCTGTAACCTCGCAAAAAAACGTATCACTAAGGACAAAAAATCCTACTACATTCCAGCTCCAGTCCAACAATAACAATAACCCCAAACAATTCTGAAAATCCATAAACTCCCTTCTCAACCCCGGTTCCAAGAACAACCCCTGTCCTGACCCTAGTATATCTGACCTTGAATTAGGCTCCAAATTTAATTATTTTTTTACTGAAACTATCTCTAACCTGACCAAGACCTTCCCCAGCAATAATCCACCCAACCACCATTCCTCATCACCTAACCACCCTATGTTTGAACTTAAGCCAGTCTCTACCAATCTCATAAAAAGACTCCTATCCAAACTTAAACCTTGCTCCCGTGCTCCTGATAATATTCCCTCCTCCTTCCTAAAATGTGCAGCCGACAGTATCACACTCCCAATCAGCATCCTAATCAACAGATCTATAAAGGAATCATATGTACCCAAACTATGGCGTTCAGCCTACATTCTTCCTCTCCACAAAGGTGGCAAAAATACTGACATCTCAAACTTCCGGCCCATTGCTCTGCTCTCTCCAATCTCCAAAATCTTAGAAAAATGTATCCACCTCCAACTTATGCCTTTCCTAACCCAAAACCAACTCCTTACTTCTACCCAGCATGGCTGCCTCCCAGGCCATAGCAACATAACCGCTCTACTCTCCTTCTTAGAAACTGTTAACCAAGCCCAAGATTCAGGACATTTAGTTTCCACGTTTTTTCTCGACCTTTCTAAAACTTTCGACACTGTCTCCCATAAACACCTTATGTATCATCTGTCAAACCTAAACCTTGCACCAAACACTGTATTCTGTTTCTCTAGCTTACCTGTCAGATAGATCTCAGGCAGTAAAATGGAGGAGCACCACCTCCTTCTTTCTTCCTACCTCAACTGGCATCCCTCAAGGGTCCATCCTTGGACCTATGCTTTTTAACATCTTTATCAATAACCTTCACTCTGCTATTCCTGATGCCAAAATTATTCAATACGCAGATGATTCTGTGTTAGTCTGCTCTGCCTCAAACCTCCCTGAACTACTGACTAAAATCCAAACTGCTTTTTGCTACCACTGGAAACTGGATGCAACAAAGCCAACTGTCTCTAAATTCAAATAAATCTAAAATTCTACTATTCTCTCCCTCCAAGACGTACTCTTATGACAAAAATTCATTCAAAGTCCTTAGCCATACCAACTCTCCCATTGAAGTGGTTCCCTTTGCAAAACTTCTTGGCATTACTATTGATGAACACCTCAAGTTCGATATCCATATGCAACAAAATATAAAGAAAACCCACCAAAAGCTAGGTATGCTTTATAGGAACAATATCTTTCTCTCAAACTCTACTAGACTTACTTTAGCTACTACTTACCTCCTCCCATCCCTGTTATATGGAGCCCCTCTTCTAACTAACCTGACCGCTACCAACACCTCTAAATTGGAAAACTGCAATAACAAAATCTCCAAATTTGCCTCCAGATCCAAAAATTCCACCCATCACTGCCATACCCTTAATCCTCTAAACTGGCTAAAACTCCCTAATTACCTAGACTAACTCCAACTTACCACAGCACACAGACTTGTATTTCACCCATATAAATGTCCAGCTTTAACTAACATCCTTCCCCCCTACACCCCCAATAGACCACTCAGATCTGAAAATCAAAACCTAATTACTATCCACAAACCAAAACAACCTGCTGGCCAACTTCTCCTCTCTTTCTTGCTAGGCAAGAAATGGAATTCTCTCCCATCCACTCTCAGGACAATAACTAACTCAGAAAACTTTAAAGCCCAGCTTTTCACTTACTTGTACTCCAAATGGAAATGCACCTGCTTTCATCCAGTCTAATTCTTTCTAACAAATGGCCAAATCTCTCTAACACCCCAACAACTATCTCCCTGAGCTGACTCAAGCTCTCTGCAATTGCTTCTCAGGACAACATATCAACTTTGTAAATATTGTAAATAGCTTCTTCTGTCAAATGAATGCATGTAAAGTGTTTCCTTACTCTAATCGATTGTTATGTATAATGTCTCTACACTTCAATTGTAATGAAGAACAATTCTAAATGAATCTCTACAGTACAACCATCCAGATGCATCAAAATTATCTTTTTCAACCAAGCCTGATACAGAATGTACATACTTGTAAACTGTACTTTATTATGTAACTTACTTTTGTATCTTTACAGTTTATGTTATATTGGAGCTTTTCTCCCCGGGCCTCCACTGAAAACGGGCTCTCTTGGGCCCAGTGGACTTCCCCGGTCACCAAACTGAAATAAATAAATAAATAAATAAATAAATAAATATTGTGTATACATTTTAGCATTGAGAAAGGGTGGTTTACCCGAAAGCTTTGCTGCAATAAAAGTGTGTTCTGATGGTGGAATTGTGGTTTTTGTGAAGTTGCCTTGGTGTTTTCTAGCTGTCATTGTATCAGCCTTATCTACACCTCCATGTGTATACCATTTTATTCCAACAACCTGGCAGGTGTTCTCATTTGCTTTACAGATCTAGATTACATGTGGGATCCTTCCCAGGAGCTCAGTACATTGCTTTAACATCTGTTGAGCTGACGAAAGTTAAATCTGTTTGCCATAGCCATAAACAAAATTCTGTGAAAGTTCTGCTATCTAAAGCATTCTGCTTACTTGCATTGTACCATTTTTAAAATCTACAATGTAACTGATATAATTTACTTGTTAGAGCAATATGAATGAAGGTTGTGCACAGGAGGAGTGTTTGTAAAATCGCTTGGGTATACAAAGCAGTAGATCACTATTTAGTACTTACTAAACTTTAAAATATTATATTTGGCGCAGATGTTATAAACGGGTTCACTAACTATATGAAAAACAGAACATTTTGTGTTATAGAAAGCAATTGTCCCTCAAGCATTGGTCATTTCTTTTCAGGTATGCCATGGGGTAGTACTGAGACCTATCCTTTTATTTATATTTTGTAATGACCTCAGTTTGCATCTTTCAAATACTAACATATATGCTGATGTCAGCATACTCCTGAACTTAAGCAAATCTCTACCCAGGGTGTAAAATAAACTCCAAGATGACTTCTTCCGGGAACACTTTATAATCCCGAAATTCTGAAATATCAAATTTCAGAATCCCGAGATTATAAAGCCAAAAGCTCAAAATTCCAAAACCCCAGAAGCAGGAATTTCAAAATGCCGAAGTCCGGAGATGTTGAGTTAGCGCTTCTAGTGTTGCGGTTTGTGAATGGATAGCTGGAAGTTCAGGTAAGTATTTATGTTTAAGAGTTTTGGTTAGGGGCTTTAGTGTGTGTCAGTGTGTTTTGTGACTGTGATGTGTGTGTGCGCGAGGGGAATGTAGCTTTTATGGTGGTGTTTTCGTGTGTTTGTCTGTGTAGTGCGACCTTGGAGTTAGTATATTTAAGTAGGGGGTGTGTGAAGGGTGCAGCCCCCCACATGGGAGTTGCAGGGGGGCTTGCCCCCCTGCTTGTATGTAGTGTAGGTTTGTGTCTTTGTGTGTGGGGAGAAGGTATGTGTATGTGTATCTATGTGGTGTATGGTTAGTGTAGGATTTGCGATTTTGAAATTCGCACTTTTGGGGTTTCGGGATTTTAAGGTTTCAGCTTTATGATCTTGAGATTCTGACATTTGATATTTCAGGATTTTGGGATTATAAAGTGAACCCCTTCTTTCCTGTCAGTACATAGCACATAATAAACTTAAAATTAATCCCAGAAGTACATCCATAATGGTGATTTTAGTCCCCCAAAGAATTAAAAAACGATTGTTATTTTGGTGGCAGAACCGTAAGTGTTGCAGTTTCTAGGTAGATAGTGGTATTGGTTAGAGCTATCTGTTTTTCACTGGTTCCTTCACTTTCCCTCTTTAACTTATACTGTGAAGAGTTGTGCAGCACTGGTCTTTATTCTAAGAGTACTAGATGTTAAGCTCCCACGCACATGCTGGGAGATAAGAAGAGTAAAATTTTCATTCCATTTTATACCAACAAACAGGAAGGTATATTTATTCACTGCACCTATACTTGCCTTACTGTTTATTTTTAAGGGAATTTGTGTCATTATTGCTGTACTTTTCTCTCTTTTTTCTTTAAACGCAAACAAACATTTGCAATTGCCTTAGTGTTGCAGTGCTTAAAGTGATTTTCTGTTATCATTTGCTGCGTTTTTGCTACCTTTCAGAATTTTTTTAACTAAATTTCATAAGTTACAGTTACAACCAGTTCTGACCAGGTCTGAGGGCCATATTATCGACAGTGGTGGTTGTTCTGGTGGCAGGAGAACTATTGCTGCAGTTTCTGGGAAGCTAACACTATTGGTTCGAGCTATAGCCATTTTTTCTTTGGTTCTTTCACTTTCCCTGTTTGCTTTATAGTCTACACAGACACAGGCAGATTCATTTACACCTGACCTATACAGCCTGTCTCTTCCAAATTCTATTATTAAAAGAGAATACAGGTGCAGTAAGCTGAATACCACAATGAGCTGTGCACTTAATATTGTTAAATAGAGTCCAGTAGGGCAGAGACGTGACAGGTTTCATGAGTCATCTCACAGATGCTGTGTATAGCTCAGCCCCTACAATACTAAACTTCCCTGTATTATACTTGTCACAGTTGCAAATAGGTCTGTCCATTTCACTTACTCAAATAGACTTGATCAACAATTTAATCTACCTAATATCTGATAGCTACCTCAATTATAGTTATTCTGTGAATGAAATAAAATTTTCAATTCTTTAGACTAATATGGAAAGTCAACCCATTGTTTCCTCTCCATTTCCAGCCTCATTGCACCTTGTAACTTGAAGCAGTGTAGTAACTGTTTTATGCTCACAGATAAAAAGCACAGACAGTGAACTTCTCACAGGTGCACACACCTGCACCAACCCACACAGTAATGTCATAGACTGAGACTATAAAACAATGTTTACCAAAGCTTCCAAGACCCATGAGGATTAGGTCACAACAAAAATCAAACAGTGCTTCACATATAAACATACTTTCATCTAAGACTCATATGAGCCAAATGGTCTCAAATTCAGTACACCTCACCACTCCACAAGCAAAAGTATTTTAGTGATTGATAACTCGATTTTGGATACTGGCTAAGGTTTGTGCCTTTTTTAGGAAATGTTCAAATGACAAATTCACCACTGTAACAGGAACAGGCAAGCAAAAACTGAGGGTGATGCTACTCAATGCTAGAAGTCTAAATCTCAAAATGCACTCACTCAAGGCACTCCTTAAAATGGAGAACATCGATATCTGTGCAGTGACTGAGACCTAGTTCAAGGCTCCAGAGAGCACCCCTGCACTACCAGGCTATAGCTCATACCACACTTTTCGGCCATGTAACCTGGACCGGAACACCAAAGGTGGAAGTGTGTCCATATTCATTAAGGATATCCACACCTCCAGGCTAGTTGGTCAGCATAACGCAGCTGAGGTTATCCAAGTGCAACTAACTCTGGGCAAAACTGCAATCCAAATTGTAGCTTGCTACAGATCCCCCACCATGCCCCAGGATTCCCACTCCTCTTTTCTTGATGTACTGGAAAATATTAGGGTTCAATCAAACACCCTAATAATGGGCGATTTCAACTACCCCACCATTAACTGGGGAAATGACTCATGTACCAACACCTTCACTCAACGCTTTCTGGAATTCATAAACTCCAATGCCCTGGATCAACTTATCCACACCCCCACCAGGGGCAACAGTATCCTAGATCTAGTCATTACCAACATGAGTGACCGGTGTTCCACACCTGAAGTCAATGCCTCATTGGTCCGATCCGACCATAAGCTAATTACCCTAGATATCCACATCCTGCCCCCACCCCCCATTAAGGAAACCATGGTAAAAAAAATTCTCCAAAGCCAACTTCATGCTTCTTAAGACAGAAGTGGTGAACTTCATGACACCCATGCAGATGGACAATACAGTTATGACTACTGAATCCTACAAATTGCACTTTATAATCACTTACATGAGTGCATGGATAGTGCTATCCCAAACAGAACCAAGACACTATCCTCCAAAAAAAGGAAACCAATCTGGTGGTCCCCTGCCATAAACAAACTGTACAACAGAAGGAAGAAACTGTTGCAAAAGAGAGTAAAATCCCATGAGTGGAGGAGCTCCCTGGTCAGCCTCAGTAAGAAGCTGCAATCCCTGATAAAATCCTCCAAAGCTAGTTACGAAAACAAAATCGCCACTGATTCTAAAGACAACCACAAAGCATTCTATAGCTATGACAAGAATCTCAATGGCAATACTCAAATCTGTTCTGAGTTACAGCACAATGGCACTAAATATACAGACCCAACTGATATTGCCAACATCCTGGCAGATAGGTTCAGTGCTAACTTTACCCCCCTCTCATTCCCTAAAGGGTACATCTCTATACCAGAATAATGCAAAGTTCCTGTAATCACAGCTGCACATGTAAAAAACACACTCTCCAAAGCCAAGAACACAGCATCCATGGGATCAGACAACATCCCAGGCTGCATTCTAGACGAACTACAGAACGAACCGGCACCCCACCTAAGTACCATGTTCAATCATAGCCTCACCTCAGGCTTTGTGCCTGCTGAATGGCGCACAGTGACAGTTATCCCACTCCACAAGGGGGAGCCACCACGGACCCCGGGAACTACCGTCCCATTAGCCTGACGAGCCTGGTCTGCAAGGCTATGGAACGTATCAGCATGGAACTTATAAACAAAGACAATGGTATTCTCCAAACTCTGGACCCCACTCAGTTCGGGTTTGTAAAAGCAGATCGTGTCTCCTAAACCTGATAGACTTCTTTGAAGCAGTCACCAAAGCCGTAGACGAGGGTAAGGTTGTTCACACAGCCTATCTAGATCTTGCCAAGGCTTTCGACACCATCCTCCACTCTAGAATTATAGATAAACTCACTAAACTAGGTATAAACCCCTATGTCACAAGATAGGTTGCCAACTGGCTCACTGACAGAACCCACACTGTGAAACTAGCAGACTCCAAATCCGATTTCAAACCAGCGACAAGTGGAGTACCACAGGGTTCAGTCCTGGGTCCTCTCCTGTTTGGTATCTTCTTCTCTGAAGTACAGGCTAACACAGAAGGTCTTAGGCTAACAAAGTTCGCAGATGACTGCAAACTAGGAGCCATAATCTAAACTCCTAACGATGTGGACATCCTACAAAAGGGCCTCACTGAGACAGATGCCTGGTGTCAAAGCCATGGCCTCAAGCTCAGTGCCAAAAAGTGCATTTTCATTCCCTTTGGTAAAAACTCTGTACCCATGAACTACAACATAAGCGGTAGTATACTTAACACCGAAAGTGTGATAAGAGACCTTGGGACACAGGTGGACAGTAGTCTCTCCTTTGATAATCACATCGCCACAGTAGTCAGGAAATCCTTCTACGTGGCACACCTCATCACAAACGGTTTCTCATCCAGGAGAAAAGAGGTCATTGTTACCCTCTACTCATCACTCATTAGACCCATTATAGAGTACAAAGCCCCTTTTGGTATGTACCTCACAAGACATAAACAACAACTGGAAAGGCCGCAGAAATACCTCTCAAAGAGGATTACTGGCCTCAAACAGATGCCCAATGCAGACCATCTCAAAAAACCTCCAGCTTTACTCCGTCTCATATCGCCTACTCAGAGATGATCTCTGCCTAACATACAAAGCTATGTCAAACTCAGAAATGTTGGACAGGCTCCACTTAAAGAAGTCCCAATCCCTCTGAGCTACACGCTCTAGGGACATAAACCTTGTCACCACAATAAACAGAACATGCCGGAGGGATAGATTCCTGTCCCAGAGACTTCCCATACTCTGGAATAAACTACCTATCTATATCAAAGCTCCTCATTAGCACTCTTCAAGAAAAATCTTGATGATTGGACTGGAAATAGGAAATTCACCCCAGGGACCACTTCTGTGGCTCTGCTCAACAGTGGCACAGGAAAATAATTTTCTTGGGTGGCAAATGCCAGGGTACCTTTTTGGCTGGGCTTGTATAGGCCCTAGGGCCGATAGCCTAGTACCTACCTATGAACCTTTCAGACACTGATTTTCCACTTACTAGCCTGGAGAGAGACGGGATAACAGTGAGATCTGATGTTATCTTTTCTGTCTCACTCGATGTATGGGTTACTGGATCTGACCTTTTTGCCTTTTTTTCACAAATTCTTGGATCCAGGGTTCATGATCCTCTCCTAGCCATAATTCTGTCTTGTCCCCTGCAATACCTTAGATCTCATTTGCCACCTTTATAGTCAAGACATACTCTGCAAGGGCTCAGTGCTCATTTTTTAGATAAGTGCAAAACTTTGATAATTCTTGATAGGTCTTGAAATCCCTTACTTAGATAACCGTTATTGATGTATCTGGCATCTCCTTTCCAGTTCTAGGTACTATTATACGACTTTTTTCCTCAGAACTTTTCTTACAGAAGTGTATGCTTCCCACCTACTCTATTGAAAACAAAAAATTCTGTTTTCACATTACCTTAGATAGCCTTTGACAGTTTTTATATATTTGGCTACTAGGTCATTATTATATCATTTAGCTTTGTTAGAAGAGTATTGCTTCTGGTACTTTGGGATTGCGTTTGTGCTTTTTGTACTATTCCTTTTTTTAATCAAGAAACATCTTTATTAAATTATCATACATGGCATATATCGTGTATTTATATAAATAAAAACAAACCATATTGACATAATTTTAGTTGCAAATATTATACATCACTTATAATCTATCCAGTCATTGTCAGTCAAACATGACATAGCTCATTCAAATCCTACCTTCTTTTAAACATCATTCCTCCTCTGCATGTATTGTTCCAGCAATTCCCATTTTTTTCCTATGTAATTTTCCCCTACCCTTTTCTAAATATCCCAATTCCAATTGTATTATCTCTGTTACTATAGTCACTACTTCTAGTAAAGCTGGTTTAGACTTTGATTTCCATTTTGCCAAACACCATAATTAGACTCAGCAAAACCTGATTATGTCTAGGCAATTTTGATTATGTATCTTAGCTCACAAAAAATAATTTCCTTAGTTATACCAATTTGCTGCCCTGTTATCTCTATCAGAGCAGTATGCAGGGAATCTTTACAGTTTGCCAACTCATTACACTCCCAGAAAATATGTTCTCAGTTACCTTTTTCTTCCCCATCACACCTCCAACATTTGCTGTCTACCTTAGGAAAAATATTTGGAGTCTACTTGAGGTATAAAAATACCTGTATAAATACTTACAAGCAAAGATCCTAAATCTTCTAGACTTTGTTGCATACGTATATCCCCCATTGTTTCTTTATGAATTGCTCATCCAGTCTTTCTTCTCAACCCTTTCTAACCTCCTCTGATTGATTCTTGTAGTTATCATGCAACATTTTGTATGCTCTTCTAATTATTCCTTTTTAAACAGTAGCTTCTGTTCTAGATTCTTCTAAAAACTCTGTCAGTGCTGGTCTTTCACTTAGGATCATCCATTTTTTTCTCTTTGCCTGTACTAATCATTGATAGGGAAGGCACTCTCTAGCCTGCAATCCAAATAAATTCTTTGCCTCTTCCCATTCTATTACCTTTCCATTTCTGATTATTTGCTCCCAATACCTTGGTTCTTTTGCCAGTTTTCTCTAATAAATTCTGGCCCCCTCTTGACTACTGTCTAGAGCCCTAATTGTAGTCCTCCCTACCAGCAGAATCTTCTTTCTTCATTCCTGTGTTAGCTTAGGTCTTTGAATACTTTCTGCTACTTTATGAATATAATATTCTGTATGGTTATTGATGTTCATCGTGTTTCACTGTTGCAGTCCTAACAAATGGGTTATCCAGCTCCCGGTAGCCCTCAATTGGCCAGAATACCAAAGGTAAGTAAAAATGATGTCGGCCGCCGTCCGTTAAGTACGTCAGGGCATCAGATACAAAAGGAGGCAGCCAACATCACTTCCTCAGTCTTCCTTGCACCGGAGCCCAAAGCAGAAGCATTTCTTGCACGAGTGCTGGTCAGCAGTTTACCTTTCTTGTTTCCAACTACAAAGTTGAAGTCAACTACAACTAAGTACCCCATTGGGGATCCTCTTTTCTTGCCTTAACAAATGTCAGAAAAGGCTAATAATTGTCTTACCTGTGGAAAGCAGATTCCCATAGAGATTTTTATTCCTATTGCATTATTTGTTTAGGCCTTGACCACGACGTTCCTAATTGTGATCTCTGTGCTTCCTTTAATCCGCATACTATTCGTCATCGGGCTAAGCTTTTAGCTAAATATTTTGGAGTTTGGCCTAAATTTGATGGTATGGCATCCACTGGTCTTCAGGCTTCGGATATCCCCAAGAAATGTAAGGATAAGGACCGCAATAGGCTTCCGAAGGTCAAGTCCTTGGATGATATGTTGGTCGTCAGTCATGCGGTAGCCAGTGAGGCACCTTTGCAGCTCTTGTAGCCCGCAGATTTTCAACCGCAGGCCTTGGTTGAGACAATTTCAGAGGCCCTCAGGCCTCTGGCTTCCTTTCTGGTTTATGACCTTCCACCTATTGCCTCTTCAGCTGGATCTGGAGCCGCTAAGCTGACTCCGGTGTTCAAGGCCTCCATTCTTCGTTCAGACAGCAAGCTCATACCAACTTCAGCTGCAACCTCGGTGGTTGCCAGGCCTTCTGAGTCCTTTGGACTTGTAGGTAAACCTTCCAGTCTTAAGCCTGTGAAGAAACAGGCTCCAGTTTCCTCTTGTTCCCCTCATTCTCAAATGGTTAAAATGGCAGATGACCTTTTGACTCTTATAAGGGGTTCACAGCCTCCTCCTTCAAAAATAGGTAGGGATGTCTCTCCTAAGGCTTTGTCTTATTCAGGTTCTGATACTTCCAGCATTTCTGTTGATGAAGAGGAAATTTCTCAGGCTTTCTCTCCTTTTGAGGATTCAGATGCAGAGGAATCCATCCCATCTGCTTCTCCTCCAGAAGATTTCTCTTTTGGTGATACTTTAAATACTCTCAGGGAGCATTTTAAATGGGAAAGTCAGGATTATCCCCTTTCTAAGAAAAGGATTAGGGAGTTTTTAGATTTGTCTCAGCATAAACCTTTGGCTATTCCACCTGTGTTGGAGGTGGTTGATGATGTTTTTCTGGAAAATTCCTTGACTCCAAATTCGGTTCCTCCTGCTCCCAGGAAACCTGACAGGTACTATAGAGTCCCTGATTCTCATTTGTTTCTTTTCAGGAATCCGTTGGCTGATCCAGAGTTTATTTCTTAAGGTCCTAAAGGAGTTAAGGCCACTGTTACTTAAAATCCTGTTCCTTCTGACAGGGAATCTAGGAACTTAGATAGGTGGAGTAAAAAGGTTTATACCTCTGCCACTCTTGCTATTAGGTCTACTAATTGTCTTTTTCATATGCTGAAGTACCAGCAGCACACCTTGGTAGCTATTAAGTCTAGAATAGCAAGTGTACCTCTGTTGGCAGAGAATAAGGATATGCAGGATTTGCTGAATTCTGCCAGTCTTGTCAATAGACATTCATTACATTGTGGTTTTAACATTCTAGAAGCCTCCTGTAGGGCTACAGCTACTGGCTCTGTTATTAGAAGGCATGCTTGGCTCAGGGAGCTGCCCCTTCCTGAGGCTGTTAAGGCTAAGCTTTTAGATGTACCTTTGCATAAGGACAGTCTTTTTGGCAGCAAAGCAGAGGAAGTGCTCAAGAAGATGGAAGACAAGGCCAAGTCTATGCAGACAGTTAAAGACTTTCTGCAAGTTCAGCCTCCTCGCTTTAGCAGGAATTACCCTTCTAAGAGTTGGACATTCCCTGATACCAGCAGACAGAACCGTTCTAAGACTAGAGGTTACAAATCTTCTAGGGGACAGGTGGCTACCCCTCAAAGGTCTAAGCTTTGGCAGGCTTCCTCTTCCAAGGCGGGAAGTTCTAAGCCTGCATCTCAATCTAAACATTGTCAATGATTCTGTCCAACTTCTGCCTGTTCCTGCCTGCCTGGAGAGTCATTTAGGGGGAAGGTTTGCCCTTTTTGCAAATGTCTGGGCCACCATCACGAATGACAAATGAGTACTCAGAACTGTATCCCTTGGACACAAGTTTTCTTTCCACACCTTTCCAGTACCCAAAGGATTCCCGGATGCTCCTCCAAACCAAAGGGCAGAAGTAGAAAAGCAAACATCTGGGAGTAATAGAATCTGTTCCTGCTCAGCAGGTAGGCCAGGGTTTCTATTCCAGACTTTTCCTAGTTCCAAAAAAAAGAAGGCACCTGGTATCCTATCCTAGATCTATCCATTCTGAACTCCTTCTTAGTAATTCCAAATTTCAAAATGCTCACTCTACATCAGTTGCTACCAATGTTGGACAAGGACTCCTGGCTGGTAACTTTGGATCTCAAAAAAGCTTATGTGCACATCCCTATCAGGGAAAGCTGCAGGCAGTATCTTCGTTCAGAGTGGGCAAGCAACATTATCAATTCTCTGTGATGCACTTTGGCTTATCTACTGCTCACAGAGTTTTCACAAAGTGCCTGGCTCCAGTCATTGCTTTTTGCAGGCAGAAGAAATTTCAGATTTATCCATACTTGAGCGACTGTCTACTTCAAGCAAATTCTCAGGAACAGCTGTTAAAGGATTTGGAATTTGTAAAGACTCTTCTCTCTTCCCTGGGTTACACTCTCAATGGGGAAAAATCAAAAATGGTATCAACCAAGGAGATAACATTCCTGGGAGCGAGTCTGAACACAGCCGCCCAGATGATATAGCTCACCCAGGAGAAGCAGACAACTCTTTCAGTTTACTTCAATGACTTGGTAAGCCTGTCTCAGCTCCCTGCAAGGAAATACCTGCAAGCTTTGGGATTCATGGCATCCTGTATTCTCATGATTCCATATGCAAGACTGCATATGAGGAAATTGCAATGGTACCTCAAGAACCTTTGGTGTCAGCACACGCAGGACCTGGATGTGATAATTCCTCTGCTTCCTTGTCTGCAGACAGAGTTTCTATGGTGGGCGATGGCCTGTTTACAAAACAAGGGCATGCCTTTCTGCCCACCTCCTGCCATTCAAGTTATGACCATGGACTCATCAGACTACGCCTGGGAGCTCACCTGTTTGGCAGATGCATACAGGGATGTTGGAACACCCAGTAGATGCACTTGCACATAAACCTGAAGGAATTGATAGCAGTTCAACAGGCCTTACTGGCTTTCAAGCATCTTCATTCTCCAGGAACTCTGCTTGTCAGAACAGAGAGCACCACAGTCATGTGGTACATCAACAAACAGGGAGGGACTCAGTCTTACCCCCTGTGCAGACAGAGCATGAGTCTATGGTCCACAGCAGCATAATTGGGCCTACATCTTCTAGCTCAGTTTCTTCGAGGGAGACTCAATGTTTTGGCAGACCAGTTGAGCAGACAGACCCTGGTTGGGAGGGTGGCCTAATCGTTAAGGTGCTTGCCTTACAAACACAAGGTGCAGGGTTTGAGACTCACAAGGGATAATTAGCTAGGCTTAAAATGGCTTGCAAGGGCAGTTAGCATAGTACTAATCTATGAATCTATGGATCCTCACAAGTGGCAGTTGAACAGAACAGTCTTTTACAGCATCATTCAGCGATGGGGCACTCCTCAGGTGGATCTTTCCTTCCCCCGGACAACCACCTTCTTCCACTTGTTTGCACCAGACAGCATCACAGCAAGGCCTGGAAAGTGGATGCTCTGTCTCTCCCTTGGACGCTACTTTCAGTTTATGTCTTCCCTCCTCTTCCTCTTCTTCCCAGAGTTTTGTTGAAGATCAGGGACGAAAGACCAAGGACCATTCTCATAGCTCCAGACTGGCCCAGGCAGCATTGATATCTACTGCTTCGCAAACTCTCCCAATTTCCTCCTTGGCATCTTCCTCTGAAACCAGATCTTTTGGTTTAGGAAGGAGGAAAAATTCTGCATCCGCATCTTCAGTCTCTCCATTTGGCAGCATGGCTTATTGTATGAATCAGTCTTCTTCTTCCCTTTCCCAGCAGGTGGTTGACATACTTCCTGAGGCCACAAGGCCTAGCACTAGGAAGTCCTACGCTGGCAAATGGGAAATATTCTCTCATTGGATGCCAGCTAGAGGGGAATATTCTTCTCAACCTACTCTTCCTCTGATCTTGGAATACTTGGCTGATTTTCTTCAAGATGGACTTTTTTTTCCTCTATCAAGATCCATGCTTCAGCCATTTCTGCTCATTGTTCTTTTGAACAACCCATTTTCTCTCATCCCCTAATGAAAATGTTTTTTTTCAGGGGTGCTAGCAACTTAAAACCTCCTAGAAGAGCACCTGCCCCGGCCTGGGATCTACATTTTGTTTTGGAGAAACTCACTCTTCCTCCGTTTGAGCCAGCTGCCACTGCAGATTTAAAGTTTCTCTCTTGGAAAATGGCCTTCCTCTTGGCTATAACTTCAGCAAGGAGGGTTTCAGAGCTGCAGGCTTTGATGGCTGAGGAGCCTTTTCTCATCTTCCATGCAGATCGTCTTTCCCTGAGGACCAATCCTGTGTCCCTACTAAAGACATTTTAGAGGCTGCCACATGATCTTCTGTACACACTTTCACAAAGTATTATAATTTGCCTTTGTTTTCTAGATCCAGGGTAGGGTTTGCCACTGCTGTTCTGCAGGGCATTCTCTCCAATCCTTGATTGTGTTGGTACCTCCTCCCTCTTCTCTGAGCTTTGGTAATTAACTCATTTGTTAGGACTGCAACAGTGAAACACGACGAACATAGTACAGTTGTGTACACTTACCATAAATGTAGATGTTTGAGTGTATTCACTGTTGCAGTCCTGGTTTCCCTCCTTCATTCCCCCTTTTCTCTTTTCCTAAGGTACAGGCTAAATTTGGTATTATTTGCCAAAATAGCTTTTGGTTTAAGCCTTGTTTTCTGGGGGCTTCTGACTGTTCTGGCAAGAAAGACTGAGGAAGTGACATTGGCTGCCTCCTTTTGTATCTGACGCCCTGACGTCCTTTACAACCGACGGCAGCTGACATCATTTTTACTTACCTTTGGTATTCTGGCCGATCAAGGGCTACCGGGAGCCAGATAACCCATTTGTTAGGACTGCAACAGTGAATACACTCGAACATCTACATTTATGGTAAGTGTACACAGCTGTATTTTATTCTCCTTAAGGATCTGCATTCAAAATCCCAGTCTCCTTGTTTCTTGAGCTTCCCCCGTTTATCATCATCCTGTTCCAGTTTGAATTATATGTTTCTGCTTGTGCTATATATAGGAACCTTAACTGTGTAGCTCTGAAATACCCCTTCAAGTTGGGTAATCCCAAACCACCTTGTTTAATTGGAAGAATCAGCTTGCCCCACTTGACTGTTGGCATCTTCCCCTCACAGATACAATTCTTCAGCTCTTTATAAATTGCTATCCACAACTTCTCTTTTTGATAAAAAATGCCTGACCTGTGTGTAAAACTAAAGGGAATAAAAACATTTTACTGCTTGTATCTTGCTATCCATATCCATGTAGTAGAGATTACAATTTCTCAGTGTTTGTATTATCTTTTATTTAGTCTCTTCCCACATATCCTTAGCTGTCATACCAGAATCCTTTTTAAGCCATACTGCTAAGTACTTCATTTTGTCATGTCCCCATAACTATGGATATTGCTGAACCAATTTGTGTGTGGGTGCATAATTTATAGCTACTATTGCCTTTGTTTTAGCATCATTAAATTTGTATCCCAAAAGATTTTAAACTGTCTCAAAATGTTCCACAACACTGAAATGTCCTTTTCTGGTTTTATCAAGTATAAAATAATTTCATCTGCAAATAGAGACAGCTTTTCTCGACTACCATACCAATTATATCCTTGAAATTCTGGGTCTCTTATTTTCTTTGCCAATGGTTAAACAACAAAGGAGAAAGAGGACACTCCTGCCTAATTCCTCTGCTCAAACAGAAATTATCAGAGAGGAACCCACCCACTTTAATTTTCACCACTGATCCCTCACATATCCTCCTAATCAACCTTATAATTTTATCCGGGAATGCAAATGCTTCCATTGCCCTGCTTATAAACTCCCAACTTACTCTGTCAAATGCTTTCTCTGCATGAAGATCCAACAATAGCAGTGGTATTTTCTTACATTCAGCTTCCCTCTGGAGCATCAGTATTCTGTTAATAATATGAAACGTTTGCCTCCTCTCAACAAAACCACATTGATCCATATCTATCACATTTGGCATCACCTTTGCCATTCTTTTAGCCATTATAGACATAAACAGTTTATAATGATGGTTTAGTATTGAAATGGGCCTGTATGAAGCTGGATCTGATGGTTCTTTACCCTCTTTAGGTATTACAGACATCACCACTTTCTTCCAGGATGTTGGTGTTTCTCTACCCCTTAAAATACTGTTAAACAAAACCTTCCGGATCTTTATCAGTTTTTTCCCTCCTAACTTCCAAACTTCCACAGGAATACCATCTATTCCTGGGGACTTTCCTGTGGAATGGTTATACATCACCATTTTTATCTCATCTCCTCCTATCCTGTTAGTAATTGAGCCTCATCTACCTCTAACTTTGGCATATTTAATTCTTCCATAAACATTTCTGTTTGTACCTTTTCTTGAACTCCATATTTCTATGCTTTATACAGACTTTAATAAAATTTCTGAAATATTTCTAGTACCTCAGCAGGATCTCTTATCTTCCTTGTTATAGGCTTCCTAAGCTTGGTGATGACCTTTTCTACATTCCATTGCCTGAGTTGTTACACTAAGAATTATTGTACTCTGGCATTATCAAAAAATAGTTGCTTAACAGCAATCTTTCTAAAGTCATGCATATTATAGAGGTGAACCTTTATTTTCTGCTTAGCATTCTGCAAATGATCCTTGTTTTTCTACTGTTCTTAAGATGTCTGACAAGGACTCTGGATTTAAAACATGCAGTACCTGTGGGCACAAGATTCCCCTCCAAGATCCACATGATCTGTGTCTTTACTGTTTGGGGGCAGATCGGTTAAATGTTGAATGTGAGTCCTGTGCCTCTTTTGGGGCCAGGGCTGTTGTGGACTGATGGAACAAACTAATATTAAGGGATCGTCTCCCTGCCCAAGAGGGGGAATTGACCCCTCTGGCATCCACTTCTCCTTAATGGAGGAATATAGACAAATATAAATCTACCAAGGAAAAAGATAGAGGGAGAGAGAGAGAGTAAAGAGAAAGAAAGTTAATAGAAAAAGAGAAACAAAAAGTATGACCAAGAAAAAGTTCTCCAGTATGCCACTTCTCACCGGAGACTGCCAGTCCTCAGCTCCATTCACCCATTCTCCAGGAGAGATGTTGATCCCCAGACCACCTTCTTACAGGTTTTCTTGCTCATTGAGAAGCCTCTCCAAGGTCAAAGGTGATAGGATGATGAAGAAATTTCTTTGGATGCAGATTTAGATGAGGGTCCTCCCAGCACCCCACTGCCACCACAACCAAGGTCTATGGGTCTGGTCGAGTCAGCTCCCTTCTTTGTTACTCCTTTGCCAGTCCAACCTTCATATCCGGTTTCTATGGCTCCAAATAATTCCTATGAGAGAGCCTTGTGAGATCTGAGAGTGATTTCCGCTTTAACTATAACAGTTTCCTTTACCTCATCAGATCAGAAAGGGTCTTGGAGGCAAGGAGTTGGGGCCAAAGTACAGGAGTTGAGTTTGACTTGGAAGTTTTTGAAGCTGTCTCTGCCTCTAGGTGCTTCAGCTTTATACAGCTTGACTTTGATGTTAGCTTCAGAGCCAAGTTGGGTCAGAGCCTTGAATGCTTCTTCCATTGGTTGTTTAGGTCCTGGGAAGTCATGTTTGGTACTGATCTTAGCTTTGTTCCTCACATTCACTCAGCTCCTTCTGAATCCTGTGGTGCCTTCCACACATCTTATCTGTCAGGGACAGCCAAACTCCGTTAGCCTTGTGGTCCTCCTTTGATGAGTTCCCATACCATTTCTGAGCCTTCTCAGAAGAATGTCACAGGCAGTGATCTTCCAAGAGAAGGCATGTAGATTCCTTTCAGGAGTCACTCACTGAAGATAGTGATTTTAGGGAAAAGGAGGGGTCCTCAAGGTTCCCCAGAAGATGTCTCCTTTGGAAAGATCCTTGAATTGATGAAGCAAGAGAGGTACTGGTTATTCAAACCCCCCTCCCAAGAGTAGCCGGTATTCTTCAAGGCTTTTGGGACTTGGTCATCTACTACCTGGGTGATCCCACCTGCTGAAGAGCTCATTGATTTGGTCTGTCAGTGAGCTTGAAAGGGGTTTGACATAGTGGAGCTGATGCAAAGAAAACCCAATAAAACCCTTATGCCCCCCCCAGGAAAAAGTAGCAGGCTCTGGGATTGCTATCCGTCTGCATGCCTGGATGCATCTCTGCAATTTTGCAGAGAGCTTTAAGGTGTTCTTCATCACTGCATCCTTTGCTGGATCAACATTTTTTGGGCCCAAGGTGAAAGAAATACTCACCAGAAGTGAGCAGGGTGCTGTAGGCTTATGTTTTCCTATCCCCCAAAGGACTTTTTTCATAGAACAAGAAGGGTGGAAAGAAACTTTGGCTTCACAAGTGCCAGAATTTTGCCCAGGACACTTCTGGTTACAGAGTTTCCTGAGGAAGAGGGGAGAATAACTTTAATGGACATCACCTGATGGGAAGAGGTGGCCCACAGAATCAAGTGTTATAAGGTCTCTTCACCAAGAAACCTTTCCAGTGCTCCTGAATTGTTTCTGACTGTGACTCTTTGGAGACAGTTGGGGGTGCTTATCTCTGCACTTTTATGCCTGGCTATCCTTAAGAATCTTGGGTGCAGAAGATAACCATCAGAGGCTATGTTATTCCTTTTGCCTGCCCCCTAACCAACAAAAAAAAATCCATGATGTTCCGCTCAGTCAGAGGAATTTATCAACTGCAGCAGCAGAGGTGTCAAAGTTGATAGAAAAGTGAATCTTCCAGGAGGTCCCACCATACCAGCAAGGATCTGGAATCTGTTTTGGTTTTGAAAAAGACCAGGGACTCAGGCCCATTCTGGAACTCAGCTATCTAAATTAGTTCATGAAACAAAGTTCCAGATGGTCACTGTACAGTCCATTTTACCTCTTCTAAGGAAGGATAACTTGATGTGCTCAGTAGACCTTCAAGTTTGCTTACTACCATGTAAAGATAGCAAGGCAATCCAGAAGGTTTCTCCATTTTCCGCTGGGGGTCATTTATGTCCAGTTTGGAGCACTTCCCTTTGGTCTCACCACAGTCCCCAGGGTGTTCACCAAGTGCATGGCAGCTTACCTAAGATTGCATGAGTTCTGGATGTTCCCCCTGTCTGGATGAGTGGCTTCTTACCACTTCCACCAGCGATCCACTGATCCAATCCAGGAACGTCTTTCTCCAGTTCTTTCACCACATAGAGATTACAATAAACCTTATAAAAAGCCAGCTGGCAGTGACACACCTGGACACAACATCCCAGATAGCCAAACTCCCAGAATCAAAAGCACTATCTATCTGTCTTCAAGCTTCTGAAGTTCTTTCTTCCTGCAATCTCACAGCAAGAATAATTGTTCAACTGTTGGGGGTCAGTAACAGAATTGATCACTCTGATTCCACAAGCAAGATATTACATGAGAATACTGCACTGGACCCTGTCGGTTCAATGGTCAATGTTACAGCGATGTCTTTACTTTTCAATATGACTCACATCAGTTTGCAGGCATCACATTCTGTGGTGGTTGACCTCTACTCTTGTCTCTTGGGGTCAACTGTTAACGCATCCATGCCCGATGGTCACTGTGACACAGAGGTTTCATTTCTGGGGTGGTGATGCATTACCAAGGGAAGGCAGCCCAAAGCATATAGTCCATGACAGATGCCAATCTTCCCATCACTCTTTTGGAGATGAGTGGTTCTATTAGCATTGCAGGCTTTTCATGACTCTCTGCCCATAGCTGGGATCTCTATATCCAGGTGAGCCATAAGGTGGTAGTCTGGTACATCAGCAAGCAGTGGGGAGCACATTCATACCCGTTATGCTGGATGTGGCAGTGGGCAATGTCTTCTCAATGTTTTCTAGTGGCAGTGTACATCCTGGGGGTTTCCAATGTCTTGGCATACAAACTGAGCAGGTCTGTTCTTCAGCCCCACAACTGGTCCTCAACCAATCAATGGCAACAATGATTTTCAGTCACTGGAGCCAGCTATGCTTGCAATCTTTTTCACTTCCCACCCGAATACCAAGTGCAGTAGCTACTTTGCCCTAATTCCCCCAGAGGGTCCATCATAGAGGGATGCTGTAGGCCACAACTGGCCCCCATATTTATTTAAAGCCTTTTAACCCTTTCCCCTTATAACCAAATTTCTGTAGAAAGCCATCAGGTGCAAGACAACAGTAATTCTTATTATCTCCTTATGGCCACAGCAGGTTTGGTTTCCCTTCCTTAGGCCTCATCTGAGACAAACTCCATAGGTGCTGGGTCCTTTTTCAGACCTTCTGTCTCACCTGTCCAAGCAGCATTGTCAAGACCTAAAAGCCTTGAAGTTATTTGCATGGTTCCTCCAATTCCAATGATGGACATAGATGCCAGGCTTTCCTCTTCGGTTACCAATATTATATGGTCATCCCGGAAACCTAACACAAGAAGAATTTACAGAAGTAAGTGGAAAAGATTTACTATCTGGGCCTCTTCCAAGGGCCTAGACTCTTTTTCAGCACCTCACCCATCTATTTTGAATTTTCTGGCAGGTTTATTCTAGGAAGATGCCATTTTCTAAACCATTAAGATTTAACGAGGACTTCCAAGATGGCTGCATACTGATCAATAGCTTAGTTTCAGTTCTCTGAGTCTGAAAAAAGAAACTGAGAAATAAAAGCCAATGATATTGTCAGCTTGAGTAATATTCAGTTACTGGCTAGTAAGTACACTGCCTAGATATCAGCAAAGGAGAAATTTAGAGAACCTGAAAGAAAATCAACCAGAAACTGTGAAGAGAAAATACAGTTTTTGAGGACTCCTATATATGTTCAGGTAAAAACAATTCAAGCTTCAGCATTGGTATGAGAGATGTCTTCCAATAATTTAGAGGAAAATATAAATCAAATGTACTCAGAGCTGATTAAAATTAATGAAATGCTGAGTGAGTATATCAACTCAAACAACAAAAGTCTTGGAAAAAAAAGAGTAAGTTTTAACTAGCAATATAGATGAATTGATAAAACTACAAAAATTAGAGGAAGAATTGATGAAAAAGCTGGCTGAATATGAGACTTCTCAAGAAGAGCTGTTTCAAAAAATAAAGTTAGAAGACAGAGTGCAAAGAAGAAAGATCTGTGTGACAGAGCGCTAAGCATTATATTCAGTGATTGGCCTAATGAGGGCTTAGTAAAGGAGGACAATGACATTTCTAGATCTAGACATAATCACTATTTATAAGCTGTGCAATACAGAAGGATCTTTTAAGCAGCAGACACGTTAGTCAAAAGTAAGGTCGCTGAACACATAAGTTTCCCAATCCTAAACAACTAGGTTGTCTCCTTAGGGTGTGTTGTCAATGTGGTAGTTCCCTGAGGTATTTGACTTCCCAAATGATACAATAATGCATTTTTTGGCATTTATTTTCAGACCGTGATTTTAACATCAGTTATTTGAGACAAACCTTGCAGGATGTCTAAGTCATTTGGGGATTCAGTGACTGCTACTACTTTACAGTCATCTACAAACATATTCACCCAGAACCCTTTAGTACTGACATTTACTTCACAAAAATAGATGCCAAACAGGAGAGGTCAAAGCATAGAACCCTGGGTGACTCCACTGGTGACTGGTCTCTTTGTGAAGGTAACCTCCTATTTTAATTGTCTGCATCCTATATGTGAGCCAGTTGGCAATCCAGTGGATCATATAGGGGTTTATTCCCAGTTTATTTAGCTTTTCTACTATTGCTGAGTGGGGAATTGTGCCAAACACTTTGACCAGGTTGAGATATGTGGTGTGTACCATTTTGCCTTCATCCATTGCTTTGGTGACCTTTTCAAAAAATTCACCAGGTTGAGTAAACGTGTCCTGCCCTTAATGAATCCAAACTGAGATGGCTTCAGTGTTTGGAGGTTCCCTGTTTCCTGAGAGGTGGCTGGAAGTCTAGCAATCCTTCGTCTGAGGAGTCTGTGTATCTGACAGTGTTTGGTGCCCATCCATCAGCGACCATCTCTCTAAGGTCCCTGAATTATCTTTCATATTTTACAAGATTGCAAAGGAATTTGATCAGTGCGCTATCAAATACCATTTCAGGAACCATGTCTGATGAAGTACAAGCCTCAGTTGCTTCTCAGCTGTCCACCCTGCAGTCCATATTTAACTTTTCCATGAGGCTTATTTCCCATGTAACTGAAGGAGTGAGTAGAGCAGTGTTTTTAGGCATATCCCTAAGGAGACATGTCTCGATGCACTTATGTGACTTCCCAGAGCCTTTCAAGTTTTCATTCATCAGTGCTGCCTTTGATGGCACTTCTTTGTTCGGCCCTAAAGTAAAAGATACACTGTACAGGTGTGAGAAACATATGAAGACCCTATCTGCCATGTGCATATATTTTCCACTCCTCAGAGACCTTTCTGCTGGAACCAGAGAAGTAGTGGAAAGATGTGGTTCAAGAAATCACAAGGGTCTTTTCAGAACACATGGAAGTAGTCCCCCTAGAGGTAGAGGGGGGAACTCTAATGGAAGATCCGCCCTCATGGCAGAGAAGGCTCATCACATTAAGGGTCTAGAGATACTTTCTTTGGTAAGGCCCAATTGCCCTACTCTGGATGCAATCGGGGGTCAATTGTCCCTGCACCAGAGAACCTGGCTAGAAATAACATCTGATACATGGGTGCAGAGGATCATTTCCAGAGGATACTTTTTACCCTTTTCCCTTCCTCCTCCCCAGTTAATATCAGTTCAGAGCACTGCCCTATGGTCTCACCAGAGCTGCCAGAGTGTTTACCAAATGTGTGGCAGTGGTAGCAGCTCACCTCAGACAGCAAGGATTCCTGGTGCTTCCATACTTGTATGACTGGCTCTTATCCACCCCCAACTGGGCATTTACTACTAAAAGAAAGAGGCAACATTATCCAAACGTGTTCCAATCTGGGAATAACTATAAATTACGAAAAATCATTACTAAAACCCACTCTGTTTAGAATTGATACGGGCAAATCTAAACACAAGCAAAACAATAGCTTCTCTTCCACCTAAGAGACTAGATAGATAGATAGAGTCAGGAAGATTATCAGCAATACAAACATTTCTGCATGTCTGGTTCTTCAGGCTCTAGGGTCTATGGTGGCACTGGCAGCAATAACACTTGTTCCACTCTTATGCGTCACGAATGGTCCCTCAATCAGATAGTGACGGAAAGGATATTCCACAAATGGGACCAGCCTTGCTGTGATCTTTTTGCCTCTTCCCTAAACAACAATTGCAGCAGCTATTTTGCCCTGATCCCCCCACAAGGAGAATCCTCAAGGGATGCTCTTCTTCACAACTGGCCCCAGTCACCTGTATGACTTTCTTCCAACCCCATAATCCCCAAATTTCTACAGAAAGTGAGCAGGCTGAAGAGCAAATTAATCTTCATTGCACCTTACTGGCCTTGACAGATTTGGTTTTCTTTCCTATGGCCTCATTTACTGATGCAACTGTGGATTCGGGATTCAACTCTGGACCTCCTGTCTCACCCAACAGGCATGATTCACCCAGACATTCCAAACCTCAAGCTGATTGTTTGGCTTCTCCAATTCCATTATTAGCCAGACAACCTATGCTCTCTTCTCCAGTCTGTCACATTCTGTTATCCTCTCATAAACCATCTACACATAAACTATACTCTAGTAAATGGATTTAAAGAAATTTGTTTTCTAGGCTCTGCAGAATGACCTTGGATCCAGTCTCAGCTCCAATTCACAGAATCCTTGAGTTCATAGCCCAATTGTTTAATGGTGGAGCACTTTCTTCTACATTAATGTTACAACTAGCTGCAATTTCCAATTTTCATATTGGATATAAAGGATCTTCAGTTGCTTCACACAAACTCTGTAAAGCTTTTCTAAAGTGAACTCTTTTGCTTAAACCCCCATATAAAGACCCTGTTCCTCCTTGGGGCCTACATTTAGTGCTGCAAGAAATTATACAATCCCCCCTTTGAGCCATAACATTTGCAAGGAGAATTTCAGAGATTCAAGCCTTATCTTCTCAACCACCGTATTTGATCTTTCATAAAGGCAAAATTTTGTTATGTACCAACCCATCTTTTTTGCCTAAAATAGTGGCAGACAACAATACCAATCAATCCATTAATTTACCAGTGTTCTTTCCAAGGTTTTCAAATAAAGATGAATACCTGTTACACTTATTAGAAGTTCACAGGCAAATTAAACAGTATAAGGAAATCTGACCAACTTTTTGTCTCCTTTTCAGATGTAAAACTGGGAAACCCAGTGACCAAAGTGACATTAACTAGATGGATCACAGATTGTATTTCTTACATTTACAAGAAACGACGTCTGAAATTATCTCAACCTTTCCAAGCCCATTCAGCCAGAGCCATGGTGGCTTTGTCAGTATTTCAGTCTAGAGCGCCCATGGATGATGTATGTGCAGCCTCTACTTGGACTACCTCCCATACCTTTATCACTCATTACAAATTGGATTTGGTCTCCAAGTAAAGAGCTTCATTTGGTTCTATGGTACTGAGGAACATCCTTCCATGAGTCCACCCAGGGTATAAGGTAGCTGGGGACTCTGTCCCACAGGTTTGAGGACAGAATGAAAATTGACAACATCAGATAAAAAAGTTAAGTACTCCCCATAACGTTCCATCTTGGATGTCCATTTTCATTCTTCCTCAAACAACCCAATCTCCATCCCCTGACCTTACTACTGCTGTAAGAGTGAGTGGTCCTAAATTGTCATTTCCCTGTAACTGAGCTCCAGACTAAGTCTCACCTTTCTGTTGGTATACTTAATTGTAAATACACAGATATATTCATCTGTATAGCAGCAAACAAGATCTGAGGTAACTTAGAAGGGTGCATTGTGGCTAAGGGAAGAGCTTGAGAGCTTTTTGTTTGCCACATGCTATTGCAAAGGCTGAGTCAGATCTGAGGATCGGATCCGAACCCAAGAGTTTGAAGAAGAATGAAACTGGACAATACAGATGGAATGTTATGGTGAGTACATCACTTCTTTTTACCATTCATGGGTACCTTCAAATGATCTATGGTATGATCCAGTTATTCTTATTAGGGGAAACATATAAATGTTATGTTGTCCCATCTTGCCTTCGTTCTTGCTGGTTGAGTTCGGAGCCGAGACTCAGCTGATTTACTATAGCTTGAGAGCTGTTACTGTCTCAAGGCTACCCCTTATCCCAACATGGCTAGCGGCAGGTACACAAATCTCGTTTGCCGCTTGCAGCGTCAAAATTGCTACTACTGGCTCAGGCTAAGTATTTTGTGCTTTTTCCTATTTATCACTATTTTTTCTAATTTTTTTGTGGTTATATTGACTCATTAGAGTGTGTACTATCCCCGTTAGTCTAATGACCCCTTTCTCTGCTTGTTGTGGTGCTTTTGGCTGTCATTTTTTTCTCCTCAGGCCTTGCTTTCCCCTTAGAGCCCATTTAAATTAGAGGGTTCTTCCCTTTTCCAGGATTGCCGTTTAAGTTAGAGGCTCTCCCCCTTCTCTTCTTCTCCCCCTTTAAAAAAATAAATAAATAAATAAAATAATAAAGTTCTTCCTTTTTTGTTGTTGGGCTACCTGTTACAGCCTAGTTGCAGTTACTTGTTGTGTGCTGTTAGCTGATAGCTTTCTGTTGTTTTCTGGTACTGTAAAAATTTCCTGACTAGTGTTTACCATGTCTAAAGAGTCAAAACCCTCTGGGTTTAAAAAATCTGACTCGTGTTGCCAGAAAAAGTCCCTTACAGACGGGCACACGAGTTGTGTTTATTGTTTAGGGGCTGTTCACCTGCAGGACTCTTGCTCGATCTGTCACGCTTTCAGTTCCAAAGTCCTGTAGGAGAGAAACAATAAGCTCATTTTACGTGGCCTTCTGAAGAACCCCCAAGATTCTTCGTCTCAGGGTCCTCAGCCAGCCAAAGTGTCTGGGAAACACTCCAAGCCATCGTTTCCGAGTTCAGAATAGACAAAAATCACTGAGAAGCCTTCAGCTCTGTCAGCTCCCAGCATTGGCTCCGCCAAAGCTAAGTCTCCGGCGACTCCATCTCTGTCCTCTGAGCCAGTCTGGACCCATAAGAGATCAAGGTCTCCTTCTTTGGAGCTGGTACACTCCTCTCCACAATCTCCTCTGCTGCAACCTGGAGCTCTCTTCACACTCCTCTCTGTCCTCCAGACTTTTGGATCACGACGTGGAGCGAGTGGTCAACAGGCTCCTCAAATCACAGGCACTTGCTAAATTACTTTTGTGTCCCACCCATAAGGAATTGGCTCCTTTGGCCCTCCCAGCTTCTCCATCAATTCTGACTTTCTTGAGCTTGGAGCCAGAATGCATGGAGGTTGTGGTGGTGGAACCGTTGGCTCCGGTTTCATCTCCCTTGTCAGTTCCGATGACCACTCCGATCTCCTTGATGTCTCAGTCCGTCGAGGGATCTGGGTGCTGAAGCTCTCTTGCCACCTCCGAGGGGGGAAGTGGCATTTGAGACTTGTCCGACCTCCCTCTCGGAGCTTCAGCGCAGGTGAGCTTGGCTCCTACATCAGCCTCAGAGCCGTCGCTCCTGGTTTAGAGGAGATCTCTGGGCTCTTCAGAGCCAGCAGCTCCTTCAACTTGGGAGCATGGTGCCTTCTAGGTGATGAGGAGTGTGCTGTCTCCTGAGACTGCTCCACCCTTGGCTCCATTGGCTCCTTCTCCCTCGGTGCCTGTGCCTGCCTTTGCCCCTCCTTCTGCCTCCAAGTGTAGAAAACCTGTGCCCCAGGATGCCCAACTGGGTGACCACACCTCTTCCGAAACCTCCCCCAAACATTCGGAGGAGGTCCCTTGGAAGAAGAAATGTAAGACAAAGCATCTAGACTCCCCTGAGTCTATCACTTTGGATACAGACTTGGATAAATCGGAAGGGTCCGCACGGTCCCCCTCTGAGAATGTCTCTTTTTCAGACATCTTGGAAATCTTTAGACAGAGGGGTGGCTGGAAGTCCCTAGCCCCTTCTGAGGATGAGTCTGTCTACCTGGATGCATTTGGTTCCCAACCCTCCACCTCTTAGGTGTCTCTGCCTTTCAACCCACTTTTGTCTGTAGTGAGTCGAAAGTCGTGGAGCACTCCGGAGACCATGGAACCATTTCCGAGGAGACTGAACAAATTTATTACTGCTCCAGAGGATAAGTATTTCCTGTCCAAATAGGTCCCTGTTGATGCCATGGGGGTGGCAGCAGCCACTAAGAAGGAACTTGCAGAAACTTCTTCGTCTGTCCATCCGCTGAACAAAGAGTCTCGTACGATGGACAGGTATGGGAAACATATGTTTTCTTCAGTGACCTTTACTCTCAGATTGCTGAATTACTTGTCTCATTTCACACGACTTCAGAGGGATCTCCTGATGGTGCTAGGAGAGACCCTGCAAGATCCTATAGCTGAGGGAGTTGCAAACAGCGCAACTTCCCAGCTTGTGACCTTGACCTCCATGGTTAACTCCTCCATGAGGCTCATTTCTTATGCGGCAAATGGAGTGAGTAGGGCAGCAGGTACCGGAGTAGCTTTGCGGAGACACTCCTGGATTTGCCTTTGTCAATTTGTGGAACCTTTTAAGTCTTCATTTACCAACACTCCCTTCGATGGCTCATCCTTATTCGGGCCTCAAATAAAAGAGACTCTCACCAGGTGTGAACAGGATGGCAAGACTCTCTCTGCCATAGGAGTCAATTTTTCCACTTCATCTAGACCCTATCCTAAAGGTCAGAAGAGTGGGAAAATGTGGTTCTGAAAATCTCAGGGATCTTCGCCTGACACACGTGGAGATTTTTCCCCCAGGGGCAGAGGGGGAAACAACGTAAGATGCTGCCCTGACAGCAGAGGGGGCCCGCAACAGCAGGGTGACAGAGATACTTTCTTTGCTAGGCCCTTCCAGCACTCCTGAAGGGAGGCCTGGCTGTCCACCTCTGGAGGCAGTCGGGGGCAGACTATCACTGTACCCAGCAGCCTGGCAATCTATCACGAGAGAAACATGGGTACTGTCGATAATATCCAGGGGTTACAAAATTCCCTTTTCTCAGTCCCCCCCCTCAAAAGACAAACATTCTATCCCAGATGTTCCACCCAGTCTTCTGAATCATGCAATCCTAGAGGTTCAAAGATTGCTAGAAAAAAGAGCCATCCAGGAAGTCCCCGCAGACCAAATCGGATCCAAAACTTACTCAAGGTTCTTTTTAGTTCCAAAAAAGGCAGGGGAGTGGAAACCCATTTTGGATCTCAGCAAACTAAACCAATCGGTAAAAAAGACAAAGTTCCGGATGGTGACACTGCAGTTCATTCTTCCCTTTTTGGTTCAGGACAATTGGATGTGCTCCATAGATCTCCAGGACACATACTACCATATAAAAATGGACAGGCAATCCAGGAGATTCCTAGGTTTCTGGCTGGGAGCCAGTCATTAAAAGTTCAGGGCCCTGCCCTTTGGTCTCACCACAGCTCCCAGGGTGTTCAAGTGTATGGCAGTGGTCACGGCTCACCTGAGGCATCTAGGATTCTAGGTGTTTCCATATCTAGATGACTGGCTCCTCACTGCTACCACCGAGCATCAGCTGTTGAAAGCATGGGACTACACAATCCAAACTTGTTTCCAGCTAGGCATCACCATAAACTATGAAAAGTCTGCCTTGTTGCCTTGTCAGTCTGTTACCTTTATAGGGGGCAGACTAAGATACAAGACGCATGATAGCAAAACTGCATCAAGACAGGGTGTCAATCATTTGTCAACAAGTTTCATTTCTCATAAAGAAGAGAGTTCAGGCAAGACAAGTTTTACAAGTACTGGGCTCAATGGCTGCAACAATTATGCTAGTTCCTTTAGCACGCTTCCACATGCAGATTCAACAGTGGCTTCTTTTCTCTCAGTGGTCTTTCCAGGATTTGCCAATGTCACACATGATCTTGATCACAGAATCTTGCAAAAAGGACCTACTATGGTGGCTTGTCTCCCCCCCAGGTGACTCTGGGCAGACCCTTTCTAGATCCCCATCTGGTAGCCACAGTGACCAAGGAAGCTTCCCAGATGGGGGGGGCATTATCTGGGATGGACTGTCCAAGGAACGTGGCAACCTCATGAGTACCATTTGCACATCAGTGTTCTAGAAATGAGAGCGGTGCTTCTGGCGTTGCAAACACTTCAAGACTCTCTACCTACCAGACCATTGCAATCCAGCCAGACAATATGTCAGTGGTATGGTACATCAACAAGCAGGGTGGAACCAGATCTTACCCCTTGTGTCAGGAGGCGCTTCGAGTATGGCAATGGGCGATGTCTTCCCAATGTTCTCTGATTGTGATGCACATTCCCGGGAAATCCAGTGTGATAGCAGACAGGCTCAGCAGGGCTATCCTCATGCCTCACGAGTGGTCCTTGAAGCAAGAAGCTGCGGACTTGATTTTCTGCAAATGGGGCCAGCCATGTTGTAATCTTTTTGCCACTCCCCTAAACAACAAATGCAGCAGCTACTTCGCCCTAGTTCCCCCTCCGTGGCAGTCACCCAGGGATGCACTTATTCATTATTGGCTTCTGGGATTACTATATGCTTTTCCACCTTTCCCTCTCATTCCAAAGGTACTTCAGAGAGCAAAATCATTGGGTTGCAAACTCATCCTCATTGCTCCTTACTGGCCTCATCAGATATGGTTTCCGTTTCTTCACCATCATCGTCAACTGGAGCCTTGGATACTGGACCCAGTTCCGTACCTCCTGACGCATCAGTCAGGCGGGCTTCACCTATCCCTCCAAACTCTCAAGCTGACTGCTTGGTTACTCCACTTTTAGTCTTAGCCAGCCTCCCAAACATTTACCCTGCTGTACAACACATCCTAGTGTCCTCCCACAACCCCAATACCATGTGGATTTACACTAGCAAATGGAAGAGGTTCTCTTATTGGGCCAAGAGTAATAATGTTTCAGTTTATTCTGTCAGGTGTAGGTCCCACCTGAATCATACGATTTCTAACCTGTCTCAGGTGTCCAAACATGCTTTGAAGTGTGCTTGTATGTTTCTGCAGATACTCTATCAAGAGCCAGTGCTACTGTTACTGTTTTGAGATGCTATGCCAGGGTATATACTCAAAAGTTTTCTGATTAGGTAAAGTCTGAGATTTTAAACTCTATTTTAGCCAAGTAGGTTTTGTTTGACCCTGCTGCTACTCAGGATGTTCATCATTATCACTGTTGCAGTAGCCTTTAGGCTGTATGGCTTGTTTCCTTCCTAGGAAACAGATGTACAACTTTAAAAACTCTCTCTATCCCCACACCTCCACTCTGACTGCTGATTTGCTAATTCTAAGAAGAAAAATCGGTGAAGATTTCTTCAGTACTTTTCTTGCTGTCTTGAAAAGTTGCATCTCTAAGGCATCACAGGAGCTGCAGTCAGCTAAAAGATCAATTTCTGGAAGATAAGTCCCTTTTGGGAAACTCCTCCACCCAAAAATTATTTGTCTTTTAAGAAAAGATAATATGTAATTTATTTTTTTTGACTAAAAGCAGTATTTTTCCAATATTGGAATTTTGCTGTCAGGGGAAAGCTGTTTTAGCTAATAGTGTTTATTAATTTATTTCAGGTTAATTCTGGGAAATATTATTTATTGCTTGTGTATACTTTGAGCTTTATGGGACGGAAGAGTTTACAGAGATGCAGGCAGGAATGTGCCAGTGTAATGCTTATTACTCATTTTGTGGTAACCTACCTGCCATTTTGAATAATGTTAGTGTGTTTCTAAGTACTTGATGATTACTGACCGGGAAATTATGTTCTACTATTACTTTTTTTTAAAAATAAAGGGACTGCAGAAAGTTTAGTAAGTGTAAGTGTGCTGCTTGTGAAAAATCAGTGGCAACTTACCTTCTGACCAACTCGCTCCAGCTATGCTTACGGCTTTTTGTGTCTTTTCCTTTGCTACAGCATGGATACTTACTTACACCAGTCCATCTGGTTCTTCTCCCACTGTATCTAGAAATTAAAAAATCACTTACCAAGGAGTCTTTGCCATTGTCATGCTCTCTGTCTCTGCCTCTGCCTCAGCCAAAAGTAGGTGAACCTGCAGTGGCCATTGGTTGTTCCTCAGACAACTCACGTACCTCTTTGGCTTTCTCTGTTGTAGTCTTTTCTGCCAGCATGAACCAGAGTTCAGCCATGTCCTCTGTAGCTGTTCCAGTGTCTGATACAGGCATGGGAGAACCATCTTCTTTAGGTCTGGGAGACACTCCTGGAGATCCTTCTCAAGGTAAGCAGAACAAGAGACAATTAGACTGGGCAGATGTCCCTTCCAGAGCATGATCATGGTGAAAAGGGGCTGTACACAAGATAATGGATCAGGCCTCCTCCTACAGCTATTCAAGTGTCCCATTACTTATCTCTTTCCCCCAATTACCATCAGTCTGCATGCTGTATTCTTCTTTACTTTTGAAATGAAGACAGAGATGTGGCTTTAATTTAAAATTTTTAATTTATTTATCCCTCACTGGCCAGGATAGGCCTGCTAAGCTATAGTCTCTTTTCAAGAAAGAACTTCGGTGGTGTTTATACTATAGGAAAAATTTGGCCACGGCATCAAGGAACTTCCTTCTACTGTTTGATAGCTTAGGTGTATGTAAAAGATCTCACAACACCTAGCATCAGTGCAGGCAGATGGGGCCTTAGTTTAACACCTCATCCAAAGGACTATACACTCAGGGCTGCACACCACACTTAAAGCGCACATCCTCATCAGCAATCCAGCTACATGGTGTGAGATTAGAACCAAACAGCCTTCTGCACCAAAAGTAAGTTTACTACCTGTTGCACTAACATGTCTTTGAAATTTCATTGCACAAACACTGGTGGCCATTTGCTAAACAGAACAATTGTACATTGAAAACAGGCTACGCATGAGCAACAGTTTGTAACCTACATTCGTGTAAAATGCATTGAGATTCAGATTAATTGAAAATGCATTGAAGGTCACATTCATTGACAATGCACCCTGCCAGTGGTGGATTAAGTGTACCTTGTTCTCTGGGCTGATTTTAAACCATGGGCCCCCTGTACACATTTTTAGAATCTTGTATAAATGCCTGTGTAATTTAATTCACCTTCCTGATTTAATGCATTTCTTGTTAAACACAGCAACATTTATTGGGTCTATGGTTAATCAGCAGTAGGAATAACCATTGAATGGCACATCATCAAATGCAAAGCACTCAAACTCCATCCATCAAAAGTGCACTTCATCGAACCTGTGAGACGGGGAAAGTAACTAGTTGGCTAGCACTTTCCCCCACTGTAGTGCGATCTCAGAATTGGTATATATAGTTAGGGAGGTGGGAGGGTGAAGTCGCCCACATGGGTGGGTTTGAAATACTGCCATTTGTGAGATGGGGAAGTGTTGAGCAAGTAGTTACTTTCCCCGTCTGACAGGTTCAGTGAAGTGCACTTTCGATAGATGGAGTTTCAATGCTTTGCATTCTATGATGTGCATTTCGATAGTTATTCTTTTCGATGATTAACCATAGACCCTATTTATTAGAGTGCATTTTTAATTTGTAGTTTTGAAAATATTTTCCATTAAGCAGTGAAACAAAATGTATGCATCAATAAATGAGAAAAGTACTCATTTCAAAACATTTCAGTCAACTCTAATGACTACAACTATAAGCTCTGGTAATTGGTGCAGAGGATTAAGGTTCTTGTATCCTGTAGCCAGGGCTCAGGGTTTGAGCGTAAGGAGCTTAATTAACTAACTGGTCCTTCTAACTAGGGGCATTTCACATGCACACACACAAAATTAAAAAGTATCTGGCATTCATTTTGGTGCCGAGGAACATGTTAAATACTAAAACCAAAAAAATCACGACAAACTAGTTAAAACAAAATGCGAACTGAAAACCAATGAGAGTGGTTGAAACCAGGTTTAATTTAGCGATAAAACAAATGTACCTGGCGTTCACAAAACAAAAATATGAATATTTTATGTAATAAAGGGACATTTGCAAAAATATATTTAAAAGTTAATAACTCCTTTTCAAATATATAAAATGAATAAAATGAAATAAACAAACAAATCTTCAACAGCACAAGGCTATTAAATAGCCCTACATGTTGACACCTTTCTAAATCCAGCAGCAAAGACATTCAATAACAGTTTAAATAAACGTCATTGTCGGAAAACTAGAAAAAGCCTTTAAGTAGATTGTTAACAGTGTTTCTCTTAGAAGGATCTTTTATCTTACTTGCGTGCAGGGAATTTGATGTATTACCATCATCAAAAAATAATATTCATATTTTTGTTTTGTGGACGCCAGGTACTTAACACGCCTTCTTTGGAAGGGAAGTGACGTTTCTAATTACTTTCTGGCGATATTTTAAAAGACGTGTGATTTTATACTTTGTATTCTGTATTCTGATGAAGGTGAAGCACAGCCTTTACCGAAAGCGTGTTATTCATTCATTTGTTTTATCGCTAAATTAAACCTGGTTTCAACCGCTCTCATTGGTTTTCAGTTCGCACTTTGTTTTAACATGTTAAATACTGCTCCCATTTCAGAAATTGCTGCTGAGTCAGCGTGCATTGAAAATGCTAAAGCAGGACATAGGTCCATAATGCTACTCCTTCTCCTGTTTAAGAAATCAAATCTTGTGCACTGAAAATGCAAAAGCAGGACAGACATACATCCATGATGCTTCTGCTTCTGTTTTGGAAATCAAATCACACACACACATTGCTGTGTGTGTGTTTGTCTTCGGAAACTTTTACTCTGATGTTGTCGATTTTCATTTTGTCCTCTACTGATAGGTTCAGATCTGAGTCCCCAGATTGAACTCGGCTGCTGTAAAAGCTTGTGCCAACCTTGAACTCTTGAGCTTCTCCCTTATCCAGAATACACTAATCTTGTTTGCCGCCTCTAGGTGAAATTTGTGCTTTTCCATTGTCTCTTGAGCTACTAAATAGATGAGATTTTTTTCCATAATTTTTCTCTAAATTTATCTCCCTTTTTGTTAGTATCTCTCTCCTGTTTCTCTTTCTTTTCTCTCTCTTCCCTTTTTTGTAATACGTTCGTGTAGTCTTACTATCTTTGTAGGTAGTTTTTCAACCTCTTTCTAGTTTCTTTAAAGAAACTATAATCTTTATATATATATATATATATATATATATATATATATATATATATATATATATATATATATATGTGTGTGTGTGTGTGTGTGTGTATGTATGTATATATATATATATATATATATATATATATATATATATATATATATGTGTGTGTGTGTGTGTGTGTGTGTGTGTGTGTATGTATATATATATATATATATATATATATATATATATATATATATATATATGTGTGTGTGTGTGTGTGTGTGTGTGTGTGTGTATGTATATGTATATATATATATATATATATATATATATATATATATATATATATATATAGTTGTATTCTCACTGTTTATTTCTGTTGCTTATTTTTGTTGTATCCGCTGATTGTGTGCCATGGCTGAAAAGAAGAAAAACCCAGCAGGCATTAAAAAATGTGAAGTTGTGGTCAGAAGATACCTCTTTCTGACTCACACACTCTGAGTGTTTTTTGTTGGGCCCTCTTCACCTTCAGGAAAACTGTGCAATCTGCCATGCTTTCAAACCTAGAGCATTGGTAGATCGTAGGAATAAATTTATTTTAAAGGTTTCTTGCCTTCTTCCTTTGACGAGCTATCGCTGGAGCATCTAAAGAGAAACCAAAAAAAGATATCTCATGCTTCTCCGAGCACCTCTTCTGCATCCTCCAGGTTCTCAGAGAAATCAGTAAAAAGGACCTCTTCTGATCCTATGGTCTTACCGGATCCATTGAAGAAGAAAGCAAAACTCTCAGATTCATCCCTTTACTCCAGTCCTACAATCTCTAAAAAACTGTCCTTGGATCTGACTGCTTCTTTGGATCCAAAGTCTCTGAAAAGTAAAGATTCATCAAATCCCAAGACTGTGGATCAAACACTAAAGTCAACCTTGCCTACTTTGCATAGAACAAGGTACTCCCCATCACTGGATCTAGTTCCCACAAGAGTACCTTCCCCGTTTTTGGAGAGACCTAAATCTCCATCTGCTCTATCCTCCCGCTGTTCTAGAAGTCTGACTGAAGTGGATGTGGAGAGGCTAGTGAGAAAGATCTTCTCAGTACAGAGCCAACCTACCTCTTTCATGGCTTCTACCCCATCGAGTCAGAAGGCCTGTACATCCACAACACCTCCACTACCAATTCCTCCTTTGACTCCTATCCAGGTTTCAGAGCCCTTGGGTCCGAGTCATCTAGACCCATCTGCTTCGGATCAGAGAATTTTTGTATCATCAGATCCAAGACTTGCTCTGAGCTCTTCAGTCCAGTCAGATCCAGAGAGCTCTCAGAGCTGATACTACCCTATTGGGTCCGAGGTGCTGCATTTGACTCCAGAAGTTTTGGAACTGTCTGCCTCTTGGAGCCTTGGCAGTGATCAGTTCGGTTCTGACTTGGCCCCAGGGTGGCTGCCGTCGGAGCAGGGGGGACAAGGGATCAGGGACTTGTCCTTTCAGATCTAGGTTCCTATTCGTCTCCAGGGCAGTCTCCCTTTAGGCTTTTGGAGAGAGCTCTGCCTGCACCTCTGAATCAGATGGTGCCTACCCACTCAGATCATATTTGTTTCTATTCCACCTCTGCTTCTTTAGTCTCAACTATCCTCTCTACAGGGACAGCTGATAGGAGAACCCCAGGCTTCCCATCAGGGTATCCCCTCCTCTTCTGATACCTCCCCAGAGTATCCCACTTAGGATGTTCCCTAAGAAGAGAATATACAAGAGGAAGCATATAAATTCCCCTGAATCTGTCATCACAGATAAAGATTTTGATGAGGGAAAGGGTCCCCATGGTCGCCTCCTGATGATGTCTCATTCGGAGATATCCTTGAGATCCTGAAACAGAGAGGTGGCTGGAAGCCCAGCAACTCTTCCTTGGAAGAATCTGTACCCTTGAAGGCATTTGGTACTGGCCAGTCTACCTCCTGGGTGGTCCTGCCCATTAATGAGCTCATCAGTTTGGTCTCTTGGAGGGCATGGAAGGGTCCTCACACCATAGAACCCATCCCCAGGAAACCCAACAAAATTATGACTCCCCCAGAGGATAAACAATTTTGGTCCAAAGGTATACCTGTGGATGCCATGGTCATTGCAGCAGCCACTAAGAAGGAACTGGCAGAAGAAAGTTCCTCTGTTCATCCCCCCAGCAAGGAATCATGGGTGATGGACAGATTTGGGGAAGTGTGTCTATGTTTCAGTGACATTCACCTGAAGGTCTCTGAACTATTTGGCAGATTTCACAAAACTACAGAGGGAACTGATTAAGGAACTTTCAGACATCCTCTCAGGAGCTGTTGCTTAAGAGGTGAAGACATCAGTCACTTCTCAGTTGGCTATCCTACAGTCCATATCCAACTCTTCCACGAGGCCCATCTCTAACATAGCAGAAGGAGCCTAAAGGGCAGTGGCTTCAGACGTTTCTATTAGGAGACATGCCTTGATATATATGTGTGATTTTGCAGAGCCCTTTAAGTCTTCATTCATCAATGCTCCCTTTGACAGCATGTCACTTTTTGGTCCCAAGGTAAAAGATATATTGTCCACGCGTGAGAAGGATGGAAAGACCCTTTCTTCTATGGGTGTACATTTTTCCACCCCTCCAGGATACTTTTCGAGGAATAATTGAGGTGGTGGTAAAATGTGGTTCAAGAAATCTCAAGGTGCTTTCCAGGAGACATGTAGAGAAGGTTCCCCCAGGGCAGGGAGGAACTCTAATGGTAGATGCTGCTCTCATTACAGAGGTAGCCCCCAGAACCAAGAGTCCAGAGATTCGTTCTTTGGAAAACCCTTCCAGCACTCCTGAAAGGAGGCCTGATTGTCCACCTCTGGAGGCATTCTGGGGTCACTTGTCCCTTCACCAGAGAGCCTGGCTAGAAATAACAATAGATACATGGGTGGAAAGGATCATTTCTAGAGGTTATATAATACCATTTTCCCTTTGTCCTCCCAATTCAAAAAAATTCCCTGATGTTCCACCCAGTCAGAGGGAACAAGCACAATTGAAATACAAAAGCTGCTAGACAAAAGAGTCATCCAGCACGTCCTCCCCCCACGACCAGATAGAATGCGGACCTTCCTCAAGGTTCTTTTTAGTGCCAAAGAAAACATGGGATGGGAGACCAGTTCTGGATCTCAGCATCTTAAACAAATCCGTTCAAAAGACCAAGTTCCGGATGGTCACGATTCAGTCCATTCTCATGTTTTTGGAGAAGGATGATTGGATGTGCTTGATAGACCTTCAGGATGCATACTATCACTTAAAAATGAACAGGCAGTCCAGAAGGATCTTATTCTAGCTGGGCGCCAGTCATTATCAGTTCAGAGTTCTGCCCTTTCGTCTCACCACAGCTGCCAGGGTTTTTACCAAATGCATGGCAGGGCAGTAGTAACAGCTCACTTGAGACTGCAGTGATTCTGTGTGTTTCCATACTTTGACAAGTGGCTCATATCTTCACTATGGGGCATCAGCCCATTATAGCAAGAGAAAAGGTGATCCAAACTTGTACTCTACTAGGAATAACTATAAATTACAAAAAAATCTCATCTAGAACCAAGTTAAACTTTAGAGTTCATAGGGGCACTACTCGACACAAAATCAGAGTTCAGACAATAAGAACACAAGTGAAAAAGTTAGCTGACAATACCATAGTTTCATCCCACTTGGTCCTTCGGGCTCTGGGTTCAGTGGTAGCAGCAATAGCATTAGTGCCTTTGGCCAGATTTCACATGAGAATCCTTCAATGGATGCTGGCCTCCCACTGGTCAATTCTTCATCTCCCCTATCTGCCCCACTACGAATCACCAACACTGCAAAAGGGATCTGATGTGGTAGATTCGATCAGATCAGGTTTTACAAGATCTTTTATTCATCCCCTCTTAGCCCAAGGCCACAGTGACCACTGATGCATCCCAGTTAGGTTGGCGGGGGCATTACCTAGGGAAGACGGGCAAGGCATGGTCCCCTGAAGAGACAAATTTGCTTATCAGTGTTCTAGAATTGAGAGCAGTGCTTTTAGCATTGCAAGCCTTTCAGGATGATCTCCCTTTGGGAAATATTTGCAATGCAAGCAGACAACATGTCAGTGGCTTGGTATATCAACATACACGAAGGAACGAAATTGTATCCCTTATGTTGAGAAGCGCTCAGGGTATGACATTGGGGAGTATCTTCCAACTGCTTTCTTATAGCAATGCACATTCTAGGGAAGCCCAAAGTGCGAGTGGACAAGTTGAGCGGGTACATTCTACTACCTCACGAGTGGTCCCTCAATCAGACAGTAGTGTAAATGATTTTCCACAGGTGGGGCCAGCCATGCTCTGATCTGTTTTTGTGCCCCCTGAACAACAAGTGCAACAGCTACTTTGCCCTAATCCTCCCACAGGGGAATCACCAAGGGATGCTTTCCTTCATGATTGCCACCCCCCGGTCTACTTTATGCATATCCCCTAATCCCTTTGATCCCAAAGTTTCTACAGAGAACTGCCAGGTTGAAAAGCAAAGCCATTCTCATTGCACCCTTCTGGCCTCAACAGATTTGGTTCCCCTTCCTGTGACCTTATTTGATTCATCGATCCTGGATCATGGACCCAGCTCCAGATCTGCTGTTTCACCCAGCAGGCATGATACATCCAGCCCTCCCGAGTCTCAAGCTAGCAGCTTGGTTTCTCCTTTTCCGGTAACAGCACGACAACCCATGCTCTCATCCCCTGTCCACTGAATTTTGTTACCTTCCCTCAAGCCATCTACAAAGAAACTTTATGCTAGCAAATGGAAAAGATTTATGTACTGGGCACTTCAGAATAATGTGGACCCCTTTTCTGCACTGATTCATACTATCCTGGAGTTGTTGATATTGCTTTTTAATCAAGGGGCCAGTTCTTCAACAGTAAAGGTTCAATTAACAGCAATTTCTATTTTCCATAATGGTCTTGATGGCTCTTCACTTGCTTCCCATAACCTTTGTAAAATCTTTCTATGAGGCACACTTATGTTAAGACCCCCTATTAAAGATCTTACTCTGTCGTGTGACTTAACTCTGGTACTGCACGCTCTGGTCCTTCCTCTGCACATAATTGCAATTTCAAATTTCTTTCTTGGAAAACATTTGTTTTTGGTGGTCATTACTTCTGCCAGACGAATTTCAGAGATTCAGGCCTTGACTTTGAGGCTTCCATACCTAATTATTCATAAGGATATAGTTACATTACAATTGAATGCATCCTTTTTGCCCAAAGTAGTGTCAGACTCCAACTTTAACCAGTCTATCAATCTGCCAAGCTGGAACATTATTGTACATGCGTAACGTTTTTTTTTGAATTAAATTAAAATTAATTTTGTGGCTGCCCCCCCAGGCAAAAGGACCTAGGCATGTGCCTAGGTCGCCTAGTGCTAGATCTAGCACTAGTCTCTTTTTCAAGTCTTTCATCTTCTACTGGAACTCCTATTAAGAAAAAAAATTAAACACTATTGTTATGAAGAAATAGTAACTGTCAAAAAAAGATGAGTTCCTTATCTTGGCTAGACAGGTGCTACAGGCAATAAATCTTGGTCCATAGATGCTATTACAGATGGGCATCCCCTGTAAAGGTTATTCCTGATGAAATTGCTTCTGATGATTTTGACATTGACAGCAATAGAGCTTCTTCTCTGCAAACTCCCAAGTCCACCTCACTAATTGTGAGGAAAATGTTAATTCTTATCCACCTGTGGAGGAATTTTCTTTTAATCAGACCATTGCCAAGATGAATAAGATATTTTTATGGAAGCAAATATATGTCACCCTCAAATTGAGGAGATACTATGGTATGTTACATGTGGATATACCTCATTCCTATCTCATCTTTCCTGTACTGCCAGCCTTGGAGGATGTGTTGAATGCTGCCTCAAGTCAACCTGATACACAGCTGTCAGTCCCTAAAAAAGGAGATAAACTGTATATGGTACCTCAGGGTAATAAATGTATTTTTCTCTCACCTCAGCTCTGCCCAGTTGCAATTTCATGGCAATTAGTTGATCCTTAATACTAACCCTTCACCTACTAGCAAATATGGTAAAATGCTGGACTGCAGAGTTAAGAGAATGTTTTCTTCTTTTATTTTAGCCTTCAGAATTAGCAGACATATATATATATATATATATATATATATATATATATATATATATATATATATATATATCTCTAAGGAAAAGTGTGCTTTGTCAGTCAGAGGAAAGTGTCTTCCATTCCTTTTTAAACCAAACTGTTCTGATCCTGTCTCAGGTGCCTAATCATACTTTGAAGGCTGTGTATGATTGTGTAGATACTGTATCAGTGGCCACTACTACTACTACAGTGCTGAAAAAAGTATGTTAGGGTACCTAACTAAAAGTTTGCTGATGAGGTGAAGTCTGAAATATTCTGCTTTAGACAAGGAGGTATTGTTTGGCTGTTCTGCCACCTAGGTTTCAAACAATATGATGAGAGAGAAACTGATTCAGAGAGTTTCTAAGATCTTTCATGTACCCCAGTACACATTTTGTAAGCCTTCCTCTTACACACACACAAAAAGCAAATAAACAAAACCAGTCTTTTTTCTGGCAAACAAAGTACGAAAATGGATAGCCAGAGGGTAAAGAAAAATAAGAAACAGGGATCATTTCAGACAAAGAGCCAGATGAACAGTACAGAATGACTATGCAACCGTTCTTTACTCTCTACTTTCTCCTCGAACCAATATCTCTACAAATGCGTCCCTCATACTGGTCCTCAATATTCCCCTTTACCAAAAGATTATTTCACATTCGTGGGTGTTAAAAGTGGTGAAGGAGGGTTACAGATATCACCGGATACAACAACATCCTTTCAAGGGAATAACTCCCCACACTCCAAACCAAACAGAACATTTCATTTAGGTTCTTCAGTCTTTACACACTCAAGGGGTCATAGAACCAGTGCCTGTAAGACAAAGGGACAAGGGCTGCTATTCCAGAATGTGTCAGGTACCAAAGAAGGAGGCCTTTGGAGACCAATATCAGATCTTTCATTTCTAAATCTGTATGTGAAAGTTCCAAAGTTTAAAATGTTGACTTTACAGAACCTGTAACTCTTCATTCCTCCTACATGTTAAATCTAGATGTAAAAGATGCTTATTACCACATTCCCATAGCCATAGCTCTATGGCAGATGCCATCTCTCTAGCACTCCATCTATCGCTGGAACACCTTGAGAATAAAAACACCTACGCAAGGGTACTATTCATTGATTTCAGCTCTACTTTTAACCCGGTCATCCCTTTTCATCTAGTAATGAAGCTACTTCAACTAGGCATCAACACTTCACTTTGTAACTGGATTCTTGACTTTCTCACAGACAGACCTCTGAAAGTGTGCGTAGGAAATAACTCCTCAGTTAGCATCATTCTTAACACTGGAGTTCCACAAGGATGTGTACTAAGTCCCTTGCTGTTCACCATGTTAACACATGATTGTACAACCAGGTACAATACAAATCACATCATCAAGTTTGCTGATGACAACAGCGGTGGGCCTCATCAGTAATGATGACGAAAGAGCGTATAGAGATGAGGTGGAACAACCGATTACCTGGTGTGGAAATAACAACTTAGCATTAAATGTGAACAAGACAAAAGAGATAATTGTGGACTACAGGAAAAAATTGCAAGGAACATTCTCCCTTCACCATCAATGGGGAAACAGTGGAAAGAGTGAGAAGCACAAAGTTTCTGGGAGTGCGCATCGATGAGGACTTGTCTTGGAACACAAATACAAATCCCATAGTCAAGAAAGCGCACCAGAGATTGCAGTTTTTAAGAAGGCTGAGAAGAGCAAATCTTCCATCGACATTTCTCACTACCTTCTACAGAGGTACGATAGAAAACATCCTGATGAACAACCTCATGGTATGGTATGGAAGCAGCTCTACCTCTGAGCGCAAATCCCTCCAGAGAGTGGTGAAGACAGCCAAGAGGATCATTAAGACCACCTTACCCCATATCCATGACTTGTACTTATCCAGATGTCTCAGCAGGGCCAGAGGAATAATTAAAGACTGCACTCACCCTGCTTGCAGACTGCTCCTGCATCTATCATCCAGAAAGCACTTCCGAAGCATATGTTGCAGAAATACGAGATTCAGGAACAGCTTCTTCCCAAATGTAATCAGGCTGCTGAATTCTAGTAACCACTATACTCCATGATGTCCAACTGGGTCAGTAGAAACTGTCTCAAATTGTGCATTAACCTGGTTACCAGTCCCATCTAATACTTAGTGTAATATTCACCATGACTGTAACTTATAGTTCATCTACGGGAGTAGCAGTGCAGTAAAATATATCTTCTTTCAGTGCAATACATGTTGCGAATTCATAAATCAACCATAGTGCAATACTCAAATGTCTCTTTCTGTGCAAGGATCAATGCAATGTCTTAACCAAGTAGCTGATTGAACTTGGAAGGATCCTGACATGGTGGAACCAATCCCTAAGAAGCCACATAAAATTTTGGTTGCATCTGAAGATAGAGCACTCTAGAACAAAGGTCCCCCATTAGATGCCATGGTTCTGGCAGCAGCCACTAAAAAGAGCTGTCTAAGGATAGTACATTTGTCCATCCACCTAATAGGAAATCTAGAGTGCTGTACAGATTTGGGAAGTTGACATATGCTTTAGTGACTTTCACACTTTGAGTGCTGAACTACCTGGCCCACATGATGCATTTCCAGAAGGACCTAACAAAGGAACTCACCAAGTCCCTCTCAGGTAACTTACTGCTGGACATTCAGAAGATAGTGGAGTCCCAGCAGGCTACCTTACAATCAATGTGTAATGTATCCATGTGTCTGTTTTCCACTGCAGCTGATTGTATGGCTATAGCAGCAGGTACCAGCATGGCCATCAGCCAGCGTGCCTGGATGTGATTGTGTGACTTTGCAGAAGGCTTCAAGACATGCTTTTTGAATGCTCCCTTTGATGGCTCCACACTATTTGGGCCAAACATTAGGGAAATTCTCACTAGGAGTAAGCAGGATGGTAAGACCCTTTCTGCTGCTGGAATCTGCTTCTCTACCCCTCAGTCAGAAAATCTTCTCCAGAAATCAGAGCGGTGGTAGGAAAATGTGATTCAGAAAATCTCAAGGGTTCAACCAGGACAATCCTGCAAACAGATCCTCCCAAGGCAGAGGGGGGCCGGTTTCAATAGACCCTAAAGGCAAAGGTAGAGAGCAGAATCATGGGTTTCGTGATCCTTTTTTTCTGAAAAATCCTTTCAGTGCTTCCAAAAGATTCCCTCACTGCTGAATTCTATAGGCAGTCAGGGAGCACTTATCCATGCACCCTCACGCCTGGCAGGCCATCACATCAAATACTTGGGTGCTGCAGATAATCACCAGAGGCTGTGTAATTCACTTTGTTTCCCATTCTTTAAAGAAGAGAGTGGGTTCCCACAATACCACCCAATCAGGTAGAATCCACAACAGCAGAAGTCTTAAAGCTATTAGAAAAAAAAGTAATCCAGCAGGTCCTCTGAATTCATTTAGAATCCCAAGTCTATTCCAGGTTCTTTTTAGTTCTGAAAAGTCAGGGGACCTAAGTCCAGTTTTGGACCTCAGACATCTCATTACATTCATAAAACTGACAGAGTTGCAGATGGTCACATTTCAGTCCATTCTACCTCTGTTGAAGACGGACAATTGGATGTGCTCAATATATCTCCAGGATACCTACTACCATATCAAGATTTCAAGGCGATCGAGGAGTTTTTTCCATTTCTGACTGGGTGTCAGTCATTTCCAATTCAGGGCATTGCACTTTGGTCTCACCAAAGTTCCCTGGCTGTTCGCCAAATGCATGACAGTTGTCACAGCACATCTCAAACTGCTAGGGTTCTGGGTGTTCCCATACTTAAACAATTAGGTCCTCACTCCACCACCCAAGAATCTTCTACTCCAGCAAGGGGGCTTCTTGCTCCAGTTTCTCCAACATTTGGGGATCATTGTCAATCACTGTAGCAGCAAATTGATATCCATACAACAAACAAGAGTCCATCAGATGCCACTTGAACTTTAACAGCCAGATAGCTATGCTACCAGAGTCCAGGATTGTTTCTGTATTGCAGGCAGTCTTGCAAGTTCTTCAGCACACTTCACCAACTGTAAGAATTATCTTTCAATTGCTAGGACTGATGGCTTCCACAATAATGCAAATTCGCCTAGCCAGATACCACATGAGAATTCTTCAATGGACCCTTTCTTTGCAATGGTCGCAATTCCTCCATCCTCTTCATGTGTGGATTTGCCTAATAACAATGTGCAAGTCTCACATCTTATGGTGGTTGGCCTCCATAGCTCTACTAACAGCTTGACCTTTTTCTCCACATCCCCCCTATGGCCATAGTAAACTCAGATGTTTCCCTCATGGTGTGAGCTGTTGCATTTTGAAGGGAAGATGGTTCAAAGTTCATAGTTGAACACACTGGCCACTGTCCACATCAATGATGAAGAGATGAGACAGATCTCTTAGCATTGCAGGCCTTCCAGGACTATCTCCCCAGGAGAATTATTTCCATCCATTTTCACAAGATATCAGGAATCTGGTACATCAGCAAGCTGGATGGAACCCATTCATATCTTCTATGCCCAGATCCCATGAGAGTGTGGTATAGTAATGCATACTCCTGGAACTTCCAATGTGTTAGTGGACAAATTGATGAGATCCCTCCTTCTACCTCATGGGGGTCACTTCACCAAACAGTGGTAAATCAAATCTTCAGCATGCTGCAGTCTTTTTGCTTTGTACCTAAACTACAGATGCAGCAGTTACTTTGCCCTAATCCCTCCACATTGACAATCACTGATGGATGCTCTAGTCTACAGTTGGCTACTAGGTCTCCTATACACCTTTCCCCCTTTTCCTCTGATAACAGAGTTTGTTCAAAAATCAAGAAGGTGCAAGACAAAATTAATCTTTCTTGTCTCTTTCTGGCCTCAGTAAGTGTGGTTCTGTTTCCTCTGGTTTCATCTACTAAGTCCTGCCTGGACACTGGACAACCATCCAGATCTTCTGACTGACTCATCTGGGCAACCTCACCCAAACCCAGAGATACTGCATGGTTTCTCAAATTGTAATGGTGTCCAGAGATGCTAGGATTTCCTCTCAAAATCGAATACCAGGAAAGTTTACCTCAGCAAATGGAACATATTCTCTATCTGGGCAACAGCTAAAGGTTAGATCCTTTTCAGCTCCACTTCCTTCCATATTAGATTTCTTGTTAGATCTTTTCCAAAAAAGGTTCCAGTTTTTCAACAATGAGAGTGAAACTAATATTTTCAGTTTCCGTGTTAGACACAGTTGAATGGCTATAGCCTCTCTAAAGATGTCAAAGGTTTTTCTAAAGGGAACTTTCTTATTGAGACCTCCCATAAGAGATCCTGTTCCTCCATGGAACATAATTGTCATGCGTCAAGCATGAACAAAGCTCCCTTTTGAACCAGCAGCTTTAACAGACAAAGTACCTTTCCTGGAAGACTGTTTTTCTTATGGTCATCACTTCAGCTAAAAGGATTTCTGAATTACAGGCTCTTGTAAACCTCCTTACTTGATTTTCCATAAGGATAGGATTTCTTTGACAATGAAAAGTGACATCCAAAATGAACATTACTCAAACCATAGATTTACCAGGATTTTTTTCCACGATTTTCTAATAGGGGAGAATATACTCTGCATCTATTAAATCTCCACAGACAGTTTAGAATTCATCTGCATAGGACTAAAGATTTCAGAAAATCTGAACAGCACTTTGTAGCCTTTTCTAAAGCCAAGCTAGAACAGAATGTTTCAAAAGTCATATTATCCAGGTGGCAGTCAGAATGCATAGCCTTGGTAAAAGAAAAACTGGGACTCTAGCTAAGAAAGCAAGAGCTCACTCAATAAGGGCACTGGCTGTTTTTATTGCCTTTTGCACAGAGTTCCTGTAGATGAAATCTGTGCTGCAGCAATTTGGTCCACAGTCCACACATTTATTGCTCATTATAAGTTGGCTGTACAATCAAGGGACAGTACATCTTTTGGTTCCACCATTCTAAGGAATATCCTTCCTTGATACCTCCCAGAGTTGTGTCAGCTAGGGAATCTGTCCCAAAGGTTGAACTGGACAAAAAATGACATAATTTGATATGAAAGTTATGTACTTACCATAATGATGGATCTGTGTTGCCTTCTTTTCATCTAGTTCAACATCTCTTCCTCCTTCCCCCCTTCCAAAATCTTTTTCCCTGGTGCTCCTCTTTGAACAAATGGACTTAACCAAGAGAATTGTTATTTCACAACATCAGCTGGTTGTTTTCTCTAGGTTATTTTCCATTATAGCATTAACTTGTTATATATTCTGTGAAGTAATTTGTTTTGTTAGCTGATAATCAAGCAAACTTGATCTGAGGTATGTGGAGGAAGAGAGGAATTATAGGTAGGAGAGGAGACAGATTTCTGGAACCACAGCTTCTAAAGGTTGTTGGGATCCCCTCAGTGGGCAAGGGAAACACAGTCTTGTCAGTCCAGGGAGAGGAACTAGGGAAGACTTTCCTCTTTGGTCAGAATGTTGTGCACATTCCCGGGGAAGCTGCTGCTGCCATTAATAAGACTGCTGGCCCCATTTTTGCTGTCAAAAAAGAAAAAGAGAACTGTACATGTATGTACTCCTCTTGAAGTTTCCAAAGACAGGAGTATTTTACTGTGTCTGTCTAAGGGTTTAATTCAGGCTATTGAGCCTTCTTATAACATGGTTTCTGATAAAAGAAAGAGAGATGCTGCTTTCCCTGAAGGGACTCAAGATTCTGAATCTGATCAGGAAGATGAAGGGACAGATGCACAGTTTTCTTGTCAGTTGTCTGATTCAGACACAGAAGAGAGCTCAGTTTCTGATATTCCCTGTGGGTGTTTGTCTTTCTCTGAGACCATTTCCATAATGTGCCAGTGTTTTCAGTGGGAGAACACTGAGGTTTCTCAGAAAATACTATGAGCTGTTACAGAAGGAATTTCCAGATCCTGCACCCACTCCTGCAATTCTGTCAACTCTGGAGGATGTGTCTGTTACTGTCTATTTTCTTGATAGTCAGCCTGCTGCCCCTAAAAAGGCAGATAGAATTATAAGGTTCCTCAATCTTTTAAGATCCAATGTTGTCAATTTATGTCCGATTCAACACATGGGCTGTCAGATCTGACTGTATCTAACAGCAGCAACGACTCTGACAGCCCATGTGTTGAATCCAGGGCTTTGACTCCTTCCCTGCCCATAATTCCCTGTACTCCACCCTAATACCTCAGATCTCATTTGCCACTTGAAGAATTCAGATGTGTTCTTGAGGGCACTCCTCATTTACACATACATCCTTTTGCATTATACTTTCTTCTCCTTTTCCTTCCAAGAATTTTACACTCTTTATTACTATTTAGGTTGTAATGTTTGTTGTTCATTAGAATTAGGTTAGGTTGTGATTTAGGGTTAGATATATAGGTGGGTATTATAGTAGTGTTGTACTAGTTTAAGTCGATTAAATAGTTATCATATAGTTAGATTGTTAGAGTGTTTTTTTTATAACATTAGATAGTTTGGGTATAGCAGTTATCTTTATTAGGACTTTGCTGGTGTTTTTCTGCTATACAATGGCTGAATTGCAGGGATTTCAAGAAGTGCTGTCAGTGTGGACACAAGTTGCCCCCACAAGATCCGCATTCACTTTGTGTCTACTGTTTGGGAGCTGCCCATTTAAATTTGGATTGCCAAGCTTGTTCCTATTTCAGTGCCAGAGCTCTCCAAACCAGACAAGACAAGCTGATTGTAAGAGGCTTACTTCCTCAACAGATAGGGACTTCAACTTCAGCAGGATCTTCATTATCTTGTCTTTTCCCAACCAGGAAGTTGGAGAAATCAAACCCCAAAGACAAAGACGAGAAAAAAGACAAGGATAAGTCTGAAAAACTTGAGAAATCTGTCATGGAAGTATCAAGGAAGCATTCTCCGGATCCAATGCTACTGGTTTGACCCAGACCTGAAATTGGCTAGGAGATTGGAACCAACAGTTCCTCGGCTCTATTCCTCCTCTCCTCAGTCCCAGTTCTCACAGGAACTAGTGAGCCTGAGGCTTCACTCTCCTATTCTGAAAGAAAGAAGATATTCTAGACCATTTTCAGTGGCCTCATTGACCCGATCATCCCAAAGTCTTATCGAACAGAATGTCAACAGGATCATGAGGAAATTCCTCAAGACAGAGTCAGCTTGGGTTTCCTCTCAGTACTACCAGTGGGAATGTGTCACATACAGGCCCGACTTACTCTCCTCTCTTTTCTCCAGTACCAGTCCATCTAACACTAGAACAGGTCACTTTGGCTCTGGCCTGCACCAAACTGTCTATGTCAGGGTCAGTAGCCCTAGTGGCTTTGAAACCAACAGCATCCCTGTCTCTTACAATGCTGATGTGTTCAGATCAAGAAGAGACTCAGAGCTGATGTGTCTTTGCCAGTGTCTGGGGGGATAGCTTGACACTGATATTGTCAGAGCCATCATTGCCCCTTGGAATTTCAGCTCTCAGTAGCTCGGATCCCTTTAGGGTCAAGGCATGTCAGCACTGAGAAGTCTCCATTTTTCTTGGACCTTGGTTGATCCTCAAAGTTGATTGCAGCTTCAGCCTTTGACTTTTTTCATAGGGTCCTAGCTATGCCTAAGAAGAAGACTCCTCTATCCAGTTATGTGTCATCCAAAACTCAGCAGGATTCCGCCTCTTCTTTCCATCTTCTTGTCAGACAGGGACAGTCAGAATCATGAGCTTTTGTGGTTCCTTGCCACATTAGCTCCCAGTATGATTCTGAACCTTCTGATCATCCACCAGATGTTGTTCACAAGAAACAGACATGCAAACAGAAGCACATAGACTCATCTCCAAAGTCTTTCACAGTAGACACTGATTTGGATGAGGGTGAATGGTCTCCCTGGTCCCCTTCAGAAGACATCACCTTCAGTAATATCCTTGAATTGATGAAACAGAGAGAGTCATGGTCTACCCAAGATCCTTCACCTGATGAATCTGTGTTCTTTGAAGCTTTTAGTTCTGGTTCAGCATCATCTTGGGTGTTACCACCTGTTGATCCCCTTATTGACCTTATGGTTCAGTGGGCCTGGAAGTACTCTGATGTGGTGGAGCCTATACCAAGAAACTAGACAAAATATTAGCAGACCCTAAGGACAGGAAATATTGGAGCAAAGTTCCTCCAGTGGATGCTGTGGTGGTAGCAGTGGCCACAAAGAAGGGACTTTCTGAGGAAAGTTCCTCTGTTCATCCCCCTAACAGGGAGTCCAGGGTGATGAACAGATTTGGGAAACAGGCCTATGCATCAGCAACATTTGCTGTCAGATCGCTGACTTATATGGCTCGCATTAATATCTTCCAGAGAGATTGACCAAAGAAATGACTTTAGATGGTTAGCAGACCGCATTTCCTTTGTTTATAACAAAAACAATTTGGATGTTAAATCTAAGCCTAAAGCTCATTCCACTAGAGCAATATCTACTTCAGCAGCCTTTTCTAGATGACTTCTCATTGATGACATTTGTGCTACAGTGACTTGGTCCACAGTCTATACATTTGTCTCTCATAAATTGGATGTACAATGTAGGTCACATTCTTTGTTTGGTTCCACTATCCTCTAGAACGTTCTTACTTGATACCATCCAGATAGACATCTTGGGAATCTGTCCTATGTGTTGAATCAGATGAAAATAGATACCACTGGATATGAAAGTTATGTTCTTAGCATAATGATAGATCCATGTTGACTGATTTTCATCCGGTTCAACCTTCCGCCTTTCTTCCCCATTTCCTAAATTGAAACATATGGCATGTGAAATTGTTCAATCTTGCCGTTTGTTCTTACACACGGGTTCGGAGCCGATCCTCGGCTCCGAGTTGGCCGCATCACTAGCTCGCATCTTCGAGAAAGCTCGAGGCACAGTAATATCCCATGATCCTCCGGTGCTAACCCTCAGATCTAGTTTGCCGCTAGCAGCAGAGCACATCGAGAGGCTCGGGCCAGTAGTATTTTACTTATTATATCTTATTATTTCTATATATTTACTTCTAATTTTACTTCAAATTTTACTTTTTCTTATAGTATTTGATAGGTTTAATATCTAGCAGTTGTTTAAAGTAGTTGTAGTCAGGTTGTTATTTAGAAAGTTAGTAAGGGCCTTAGGCCATTCTTTTTCTGTAACTATTTACAGTACTTAAAAAAAAAAAAAATATATATATATATATATATATATATATATATATATATATATATACTTTCTATTTTTCATATAGTCATATACATATATATATATATATATATATATATATATATATATATATATATATATCCTAGTGTGCTGTGTGAGTGTATATATTGTATTTAACATATATTATAATTTTTTTTTCTTTTCTTAAGAGTGTAAGATGTCAGAAAAGACCAAAAGTGGTTTTAAAAGGTGTCAGTGTGGACAGAAGATGTCCATTACTGACAACCACTCATCCTGCGTCTACTGTCTTGGCCCTCTCCACTTGCAGGAAGACTGTTCCATCTGTCATTCCTTTAGTGGGAGGGTCATGATGGAAAGACGCAGGAAGCTGGTGGACAGAGGGTTGCTTAAACCCGAGTTTCAGGAGGCCCTGGACAAGGCTAAACTGGTTTCTAAGTCTTCAAAGGGGTCGAAGTCTTCAAGAGTGTCGGAGCCCAAGTCATCGGCTCCAAGCACCTCTTTTCAGATTCGGACACTGGCTCCTATGACTTCGGTGCCGGCTGTCGAGACTCTATCTCTGCATGAGGCTCAGGTCTTGGAGCCGGTATCAGAGGTACCACCTTTGGCTATCCTTCGCTCGGTGACGGCTTCGATCCCTTCGACCCATTCTTCGAGGCCACTTTCCGATTCCGATGTGGACCGAGTGGTACAGAAGCTTATGGAGAACTCGGCCTTGTCCAAATTAATCAAGGTTTCGTCCCAGCTGGTTTCGAAACTCGAAGCTATTCCAGTTCCCTCGACACTTCCTCCTCCGAGACCCGTCGAGTCATCGGTGTTAGGAGCCGAAGAACCGATGGTTGTAGAACCCTCGGTGCCGAAGCCTCCAGTAGTGCTATCGGCACCATTGACCTCGACTCCTTCGGAACCAGCCAGAGAGTCTCGGAGCCAAAGATCTTTCCTGGGTTCCGGGGGGGATAGTCGAACCGAGATGTCGGTTCCGACTCTTCCCCTCGGTGCCTCGGCTCAGATCAGTTCGGATCCGTGGTTCCGATTCCGGATAAACAACCCCCTTCTTCGGATCGGGTCGGATCTTCGGGTCGGGGCACCGGTGCCTTTGACATCATGAGGAAGGTCTTGTCTGATCAGACACATACTTCATCGGTATCTTCATCTCCTTCCCCAAAAGGTCCGCGTTCTGCTTCTGTGCCTTCGGTCCCCACTAAGCGTCGAGACCCAATGCCTCAGAAGTCCCCACAGGGTGACTCTGGTTCCTCAGATGCATCCCCAGAAGCTCCCGCTGAAGATGTTCCGAGGAAACGACTGTGCAAGAGTAGGCACATAGATTCCCCTCAGGAATCTCTCACGTCTGATACTGATTTAGATGAAACAGAAGGGTCCCCACGGTCCACCTCTGAGGATGTCTCGTTTGCAGACATTTTGGAAATCCTGAAGCAAAGAGGTGACTGGCAAACCCTTACCCCTTCTGTGGATGAATCGGTATTACTGAAGGCATTTGGGACTCAACCTTCTACCTCCTGGGTGACTCCACCCTTTGACGATCTCATGGAGCTTATAGCTCGGAGGGCTTGGGAAATACCTGATACAGTGGAACCAGTTCCCCGTAAACCAAATAAATACATGACGGCTCCACAAGATAAAGCCTATCTTACAAAAGGAGTTCCCGTAGACACTATGGTGGTGGCGGCGGCCACTAAGAAAGAGATGTCTGAATCATCTTCCTCTGTCCATCCTCCTAATAAGGATTCTAGGACAATGGACAGATATGGGAAGCGTATATTTAGTTCGGTGACTTTTTCTATCCGATCGCTCAACTATCTTACGCATTTTACGCGTTTACAGAGAGATCTCATTAAGGAATTAGGAGATACTCTACAGGGACACACAGATGCTGCTGTCGCCAAGAAAGTGACAGTGCAACTTAACACCCAAAATTCCATAGTCAACTCGTCCATGAGGCTGATTTCATACGCAGCCGAAGGATCGAGTAGAGCGGCAGCTTCAGCGATTGCCCTAAGAAGACAATCCTGGTTGCGCTTATGCTCCTTTGCGGAAGCCTTTAAGTCTTCCTTTGCCAACGCCCCCTTCAATGGTGCCTCCTTGTTTGGGCCCAAAGTAAAGGAGACTCTCATGAGGTGTGAACAAGAAGGGAAGACCCTGTCTGCCGTAGGGGTCCGTTTTTCCGTTCCATCTAGACCCTACCCTAAGGGGCAGCGAGGAGGAAAGATGTGGTTCCAAAAGACTCAGGGATCTTTTCAACACACCCAAAGTGACGCCCCCTCCAGAGGCAGAGGAGGGGGAAGAAACGGAAGACGCCACCCAGCCAGCAGAGGGGCTCTGCAAAATCAGGGTGACAGAGAGACCTTCTCTGGGAAACCCTTCCAGCACTCCTGAGTGCAGGCCCGGCTGTCCTACTCTGGAGGCAGTCGGGGGTCGCTTGGCTTTATACCCAGAGGCCTGGCTAAATTTTACATCAGATTACTGGGTAAAAAGCATAGTTACCAGAGGCTACAACATCCCCTTCATAAAAATACCACCAAACTCCAAAAAACTCCCAGATGTTCCACCCAGTCTGCGAGACCAAGCAACCATAGAGATAGGAAGGTTGCTCGAAAACAGAGTCATCCAACCAGTCCCAGCGGACCAAATAGGATCCGGAACTTACTCAAGGTTCTTTTTTGTTCCAAAGAAAACAGGGGACTGGAGGCCAATTTTAGACTTCAGCAAGCTAAATACCTTTGTGAAAAAGGAAAAGTTCCAGATGGTCACGCTTCAGTCAATCCTCCCTTTTCTGCAAAAGGGCGACTGGATGTGCTCTATAGATTTCAAAGACGCATACTACCATATCAAAATGGCCAGGGCGTCCAGAGATCACTTGCGCTTCCGGCTGGGAGCCAGTCATTTCCAGTTTCGCGCTCTGCCCTTTGGTCTCACTTCAGCCCCCAGGGTGTTCACCAAATGCATGGCAGTAGTAGCGTCTCACTTGAGACGAAACGGATTCCGGGTGTTTCCTTATCTAGACGACTGGCTCCTTTCCGCCACCACCAAGTGTCGTCTTTTACAAGCCAGGGACTACACCATAAGTCTTTGCTCTTCACTAGGCATAACGGTGAATTTTGGAAAATCTGTCTTATCGCCGTCACAGCGTATCTTATTTATAGGAGCACAACTAGACACTTCCCTGGCTCAAGTTACTCTCCCCCCACCAAGAGTATCAGACCTCACGCATCAAATTTCGCTCCTTCTTCACAACAAGAGAGTCCCTGCACAACAGATATTAAGAGTGCTAGGCTTGATGGCAGCCTCCCTTCTTGTAGTTCCTTTAGGCAGGATGCACATGAGGATCCTTCAATGGATGCTATTCGCCCAGTGGTCGTATCTACAACTTCCACTATCTCACGAAATCTTGATCACGAATTCTTGCAAGAAGGATCTCTTGTGGTGGATACACAGTCAAGAGCTAACACTAGGACAACCCTTTGTATTACCCAGTCCGGTAGCAACTCTAACCACGGACGCTTCCCTGATAGGGTGGGGGGGATTCTTTCAGGGACAAACAGTCCAAGGTCAATGGTCCAACTTGGAGTACAATCTGCACATCAATGTTCTAGAGCTGAGGGCAGTGTTTCTAGCATTGCAACACTTTCACAAGTCCTTACCTCGGGGAACAGTGACAGTTCAGATGGACAACATGTCAATGGTCTGGTACATAAACAATCAAGGGGGAACCAGATCTTACCCGTTATGCAGAGAGGCCCTCAGAATTTGGCAATGGGCAAAGTCCACTGGACGCTTTCTGATAGCAACGCACATCCCGGGGACTTCCAACGTAATCGTGGACAGGTTGAGCAGAGCCATCCTGTTCCCTCACAAGTGGTCCCTCAAACCTCAAGTGGTGGAAGAGATCTTCCGCAGATGGTGCCAGCCTTGCTGCGACCTGTTTGCATCCCCTTTGAATGCCAAATGCAGAAGCTACTTTGCCCTGTTACCCCCCCCAGGGGGTGTCCCCAGGGACGCACTGGTATATGATTGGCCCCCGGGTCTTCTTTACGCTTTTCCTCCTGTTCCACTAATTCCCAGGTTTTTGCAGAAAGCCAAACGTCTGGACAAGACCATAATACTGATAGCCCCATTCTGGCCTCGACAAATCTGGTTTCCTTTCCTTCAATCCCATCAAGTGGAGGAACCATGGATACTGGACCCGGAGCCAGATCTGTTGACACATTCGTCGGGAGTTCCTCACACCTTCCTCAAGTCCCTCAAACTGACAGCTTGGCTGCTCTGCTTCCCATCTTAGCCAGGTCGGAGTTACTATCTCCTGCAGTACAACAAATTATTGTATCTTCTCACAAACCATCTACAAGAAAATTGTACAACAGCAAATGGAACCGTTTTGCGCACTGGGCCTCCAAACAAGGTATAGATCCATTCGGGGCCCCAGTACACAAGATACTAGATTTCCTCACCTCACTTTTTCAAAAAGGAGCATTAACATCCACTATAAGGGTTCAACTGGCCGCTATTTCCAATTTTCATATTGGCCGTGAGGATGGTTCTTTTATGTCCCACAGGCTTTATAAAGCCTTCATGAAAGGTACTTTTCACCTCCGCCCCCCCTTTCGTAATCCAATAGCACCTTGGAATCTTAATCTCATGCTGTCTCAACTCATGTTGCCCCCTTTTGAACCAGCTACCACAACTCCGTTAAAATTTCTTTCGTGGAAAACACTTTTCCTGGTTGCCATCACTTCCGCCAGAAGAGTTTCAGAGTTACAGGCTCTATCTATCTGACCCCCGTACATGATTTTTCATCCAGATAGAGTAACCTTGTGCACCAATCCATCCTTCCTTCCGAAGGTTTGTTCGATTCAGAACATCAGTCAATCTATCAGTCTACCTACCTTCTTTAAAAATCATTCCAATAAGCTAGAATACACATTGCACAAGTTGGACGTTCACAGACAACTAAGATTTTACTTACATAGGACAAAAGAGCACAGAAAGTCAGATCAACTATTTGTCTCATATGCTGACCAGAGAAAAGGACAGGCAGTGACGAAGGTTACTTTATCCAAATGGCTATCAGATTGCATAAATTTCGTATATGCTGAATCCAAACAGCAACTCCCTTTCAAACCCAGAGCTCATTCTACAAGGGCGATTGCTACCTCTTCAGCCCATACCGCTCGTTTGCCCTTAGATACCATTTGTGCAGCGGCAACTTGGGCAAAACCACATACCTTTATCACCCACTACAAGCTAGACAAGAGTTCCAGGGACAGGGCGACGTTTGGTTCCACTGTTCTCAGGAATGTTCTCCCTTGAGCCACCCGGGAAAAAGGAGCTAGGGACGCTACCCGTGTGTAAGAACAAACGGCGAGATTGAACAATTTCACATTAAGAAGTTATGCCTTACCATAACGATCCATGTGAATTGTTCATCTCACCTTTGTTCTTACATTCCCCCCCTCCATCCCCCGTCCTACGGTCTGGGAGAACGGTTTTCAACTAGATTCCTTTTCAGCCTTTTCTAGGTATGGTTGGCATGTTTTTAACAACAGTAATGGCATCTTTTATCCTCTACATAGCTGTAGGGTTCCAGACACTTTGCAGTATCTGTTTATAAGTGTTTTAGACACAGTTCTAAGAGGGATTCTTCTGGTATAGCAAACTAGATCTGAGGGTTAGCACCGGAGGATCATGGGATATTACTGTGCCTCGAGCTTTCTCGAAGATGCGAGCTAGTGATGCGGCCGACTCAGAGCTGAGGATCGGCTCCGAACCCATGTGTAAGAACAAAGGCGAGATGAACAATTCACATGGATCGTTATGGTAAGACATAACTTCTTATTCAGGATGATCGGGTGGTTACAGTTCAACTCCTTTTCTGTGAATACTCCTGTTCTGACTGTTGCCTTCTCTCCCCATCTTCATCAGTTGCAACTATTATCATATTTATCCTGTTGTAAATTATTTGTATTAGATGGACGCAAACTCAATGTGAGTTATTAGGGTGGAGCACAGGGAAATATGGGATGGAGAGTTGTCAGAACCCTGGATCCGAAGAAGCTTCAGATTTGGTGCAGAGGATAGATCTCGTCTGATTCGACAAACCATATGTTGAACTGGACAAAATCAGATAGCATGGATCTATCATTATACTAAGTACATAAAGCACAGTTGTGTAAAACAGATGTTCTTCTCTTCACTGTTGTAGTATTCTTTACTATAGGGATCTCTCTCCTAGGGCAGCCTGATGGTTGGCCTGTATACCAAAGCCTTATGATCTTGTACGCATCATACATCACACATATGCTCTCCGCACAGGACATAGGGCACAAAAGTGACATACATTTGCAGTTACCCAAAACTGAACTGCCCCAGTATAGAACAGTCTCCATGGGACAAACAAATCCATGCACATCCAGAATGAGAAAATGTAGAAGATAAAGGGGAGATCCTCAGCCAGAAGGGAATCCAAAACAAAAAAACAGAACAAACAAGAAGGGGTTGGAGGGAGGGAGCGAATACTGGAACAGTGAAGAGAAGGACATCTGCCATTATGGTAAGATTTTACACAACTGTGCTATGTCCTTCTATATCATTGCTTCAAAAGGTTCAAAAAAAGAGGGAGGTGAAAGGACAAGAAGAACCCTCAACAAACCCAGACAAAATGGCTGTGGCAAAACCTGCTCTGACCCTAGTACACATATCCAGCTTATAATGCTTAGTAAAGGTATACACTGAAGACCAAGTAGCAGCTTCAAGGATGGAGTTGGTGTCCAGCCACTTGAAGAAAGCACCAGAAGAGGCAACAGTCCTAATGTTATGAGCTCTAACAGAGGTAGGCAAAAATTTGTCATGAGATGAAAAACAAAAAGACATGGCCTTAGATATCCAGGAAGACATGGTTTGCATAGAAACAGTCAAACTGAATGTGCTGGGATGAAAAGAAACAAAAAGCTGGTCAAACTTATGAGGGGTGTTTTATCTAAATAGTACCTGAACTGTCTGTGCAAGTCCAAGGTATACAAGACCCTCTCACTAGCAGACTGAGGAGAAATGAAAAAGAAAGGGGTTGTCCAGACTGATTCAAGGACAACTCATTTACTACCTTGGACATATAAGAAGGATTAGTAAGAAGGGACACCCTGTCCTTGTGAAAAATCAAAAAAGGAGGAATAGCCATAAGGGCCTGAAGCTCAGAAACTATCTCGGCAGAAGAAAGTGACAGCAACAAAACAGGTTTTCAGGTACAATGCAGCAAAGAAGCATAATCTGCAGGGTAAAAAGGAGCCTGAGTCAATTTTTCCAAAACAAAATTAAGGTCTCAGGGAGGAGGAATAGGTTTCCTTGGAGGCCTAAGTTGCAGGATGCCTTTAAGAATTTGTTTGACCTCAAAACAAGAAGCCAAAGGAAGGTTCAAGGATAACAAGCAGAAATGGCTGACAAATGGGCCTTCAAAGAAGAATAGTCCAAGTCAAATGAGCAACTCACACAAATGGGAGAGGACCAAAGGGACTGCCACCGAAAACATGTCTTGGTTACGGGCATGGCACCAGACAGAAAAATCTTTTCCATTTGGACATATAAGATTTTCTGGTTGAGGGTTTCCTTGCCTCCTGTAAAACCCTGAGCACTTCATCAGAAAAGAGATGCCTGAAAGGGATGAAAACTCTATCACTCACAGTGTCATTTGAAGAGTGGACAAGTGAGGATGGATGAGAGTCCCCTTGTCCTGTGTGAGGAGGTCCAACTGGTGAGGTAACTTGTGGTGATTGCCCATGGCCAGATGCATTACAAAGGGGAACCAGTGCTGTCTTGGCCAAAAGGGAGTCATTAGCAAGATTTTTGGGGAGTCCAGCTTGAATCTTCTGCAAGACTCTTGGAAGTAGTAGAAGAAGAGGGAAAGCATAAAGAAACATCTCCTTCCAAGGAAAAGAAAGGGCATTCGTCTTCCATGCCGGATGGCATGGCACTCTGAAACAGAAGAGAGGGAGCTGGCTGTTCAAAGGGGTGGCAAAAAGATCTACCCGAGGCATACTCCAACAATGCGCAATGTACAGAATCAGGTCTCTGTGAAGCAACCATTTGTGAGCCTGTGTTTTGGACCTGCTGAAGGAGGCTCTCAATAGACTGTGCTCTAAAGGAATGTATACTGCCCAAAGAGTTAACTGATAACTGAAAGTCACCTCCCAGGCCTGAAGAATCATCCTGTAAAGGAGGTAATATTTTGTGCCTCCCTGCTTGTCGACATACCACATCACTGTAGTGTTGTCTGTGTACACCTTCAGGGGACCTGGAGAGAACATGGGGTAAGATGCTAGAAGGGCCAGAATCAGAGCTGTCATCTCTTTGATATTAATATAGTCTGACTTCTTTTTTTTCAAAACAATTTTTATTGATTTTAATTGTAACATAATACAATCACATAAAATCATGAGAGATAAAAAAAGTGAATCTAAAATTTTACTATATGTATATGTCGCATATATATATATATATATATATATATATATATATATATATATATATATACACAGAAATTAACAAATTTATAAAAACTGAAGTATATACAAAGACATCCAGTGAAATCATTAGAAATAAACTATTATTTTCTGTTTATATCATACATCATAGATAAGAAATGAATGAATAAAATGCACTTATTATAAAAGTTAATACTTTGTCAACAAGTTTTGCAGATTGACCCACAAATGATGATCATATGTTTTCCTAGTTGTTCTAGAAATTATGTTTTTTATTTGTAAATTACATACATTTAATAGATTTTGGAACTCAGAAAATGTAGGAGGAGATCCAGATATCCAATTCTTTGTTATGGATTGCCTAGCCACCGCTAGTATTGCCCAAAGTAAGGAGTACTTTATTTTTCTAATACATAGTGGAACAGGTGTATTAAATATAACCAAGGATTTGCTTAAAATAAAGTTGTCAGTGAAAAGTTCCTGTAGTAAATCAATTACATTTCCCCAAAAGATGTTTAAAGTTGGACAATCGTAAAACATATGAGCCCAATTTATGTCTATATTTGATTTACATTTATTACATATATTTTGTTTTTTGTTAATTTTGTCCATTAATTGAGGAGTGTAAAATGACGTGTTCATGAATCTCCATGTATATAGTTTCCAGCTCAAATAAAAAGTTGTTTTTCCTGCTGATTTTAATATAATATGGTCTGACTTCTGATGGTAGGACAGAGACAGTGAACTTTCAGGTGACCGCATAATGTCTCCCTCCCCATGTCTGATTCATCAGTGAACAGTTCTTGAGAAGGGACTGGAGGCTGAAAGGGCAGCCCTGTATTGAGAGCAAACTGTTGAATCCACCATTTGAATTCCTTTTTTAGAGAAGAAAGGAAATCCAGAGGGTGGCAGTGCTGCAGCCAAATCAACTTGAGGTACCACTGAATCTTCTGTATATGCAGTCTGGCAAAAGGTAGCATTGGAATAGAAGAGGCCATGAATCTCAGGGCCAGAAGAAACTCTCTGGCTGGAATGCTAGTTAGGGGAAAAAGAACTGAAAGAAAGCTGTCAGTGACAAAACTTTTGGAGGTGGAACAGAGGGAAACATTGGCACTGTCGGAATCCTGCATCCCAGATACACATGATCCTGAGAAGGAGTCAGGACAGAATTTTGGAAGTTGATAGTGGAGATAGTGGAAGAAAAGAGATGGTGAACTCCAGATCCTTTAACAGGTGACTGGGAGAAGAAGAATTCTTTAAAATGTACCCGTCTGTTCTTGGAAAGTTGGGTGAATGTCCGAAGGTGGTTTTTAGGAAAGGAAAGAACCTTAAAGTGTCATTGGAATACCAAAACACACTTACAGTACGTAATTCAGGGATGTCTAAGTGTTACAATTGTAACTACTGTAGATACGTGCAAGAAACTAACTGCTTCCATATAAATGGCAGGTCTTATAAATTGAAACATAGATTTAATTGTAATTCCTCCTTTATTATATATCTAGCTAAATGTACACTCTGCTATATAGGAAAAACCGAAAGAAGACTCAGGGACAGAATATATGAACACCTATACGCAATAAGGAAATGTAAACTTGAAAATGCGTTAGCTAAACATAATTTTGGCTACAAAAATCACATTTTCAACTTTCTGGTTATTGACCAAGTTAATATTGATTGTAGAGGAGGACCGAGACTGCTTAAACTTGAAGAACTAGAACTGTTGTGGCAAGTAAGGCTAAATGCCTACAGCCATCCTGGTCTTAATGACAACTGTTCTATTTCTAGTGTACTCAAATTGAATAGTTTAAAGAGGTGAATGTGTTTCTGTATATAGTTTCAGTCTGGTTCTCCCACTGAGTTTAAATAACCAGATGGTTTTTAGGTTGGGCTATTGTGGTTCAAGTTCCAGTTTTATGATTTGGTAATACACTTTTGTGAAGTATCAAATGTGTGATTTCTACTATGTATTTTACTTATTTTATTATCCACTGTTAACCTTTATGTCTCGCGAACTACTAGCTCTTGTCATTTTAAATGGTATAAATGAGATGGCTTTTCTGGTCACGTGTTTATGATGTTTTAATTGCTAGTTTATAAAAGGTCAAGTTGTTAATTAATTTTAACAGTTTCTGAGGAAGTCAGTGGACATAGTTGACGAAAAGCGCTTAAAGTAGATTAAACGTGTTTTTGGACTGACACCTTGCCTCTGCTCCTGTTTTTTGTTTTTGTTTTATTAGTTACTTGCCTGTTGTTTCGCAGACTGGGAGAAGGTGCCTGATTCAACAGGTTGTCTAGATAAGGTAAAATCTGAATGCCTTGGAGCCTACAGAAAGCAATCACAGGAGCTAGGCATTTTGTGAATATCCTTGGGGCAGCAACGCGGTCAAAGGGCAAAGCAAAGAACTGAAAATGAGAAGAAGAAACAGAAATGTAAAAACTTCCTGAAAAGTGGGTAAATAGGGATATGGAGGTAAGCATTCTTCAGATCCAAAGACACCAGAAAAGCCAGGGGTAGTAAAAAAGGAAACAGGGTTTGAAGTGTAAGCATCCAAAAAGAGGGAACTTTGAGAAAGGTGTTGAGCAGGGAAAGATCCAGAGTAGGCCTCTAAGTGCCCTCCTTCTGAGGAACCAAGAGCATTCTGGAATAAAAAACCTTTCCCACTTGGGAAGGGGGAACAGGCTGAATGGTTTCTTGATTCACCAGGCACCTTAGGGCCTCCAGGAAATGAGGAAGTTGCTATAGAGGAGGTTGAGGAATCCCTGAAAAAGGAGGGAGAGACTTCCATACCATGGAGCACCCCTGACAGATGATAGAAAGAACCTGAGTCTGAAGTAATGAGAGGCCAATGTGAAATACAAAGGGGATGGTATTAATTACCAGATACACCTCTGGGTATTCTTTGGCTTTGCTTTCTAAAGCTTCACAGGCTCTAACTTCTTTACCAGACTCTGAGGTTAAAACACAGGCTCTATCTCTTTTGGCTGCATCTTCTCAGGTAGCTAGACATTCTATTAAGTGTAACTATGATGCTATTAAGGCAATATGTATAGTTGTTACTTCTGCCTCTGTGCTTAGGCGGCATTCAAGGCTGAGACTTCGGTCATTACCTGTTGATATTAAGGCAAAATTACTTGATCTCCTTTGGACAAGTCCCACCTCATTTGTTAGGAGATCTGCTCGTTCTGCTTCTACATCTGCTCCTAGGTCTAAGGAGTCTAATAGGAGACCCCCTCATTCAAAAACCTCTTCTTCAGGCCCCTCTACACAGCAGTCCTTTCAGGCCAGGTCCAGTTCACTGTGACAACCAGCTCTCCCTTCCAAGTCATACACTTCTTTCACTTCACCTGTCTCTTTCTTTGCCAGCCTGGGCAAGGATCACTCAAGACATCTGTATTCTATCCATTATCAAAAAAGGCTACTTTAAGACTTGGAAAAATCTACCTCCTTTCATGGGAATTCCTCAGCCCCCCTCTAGTCAGTTACAACTGTTTCCACAGTCCCATCTCAGCTGATGTCTCAAGGCACTATTCAAAGTGTACCTCTGGATAAGAGAAACAAGGGTTTCTACTCAAAGAGTTTTCCTGGTTCCAAGAAAGGATGGCCCTTGGAGAACAATTCTAGACCTCTCCCTCTCTCTCTCTTAAACACTTTTCTGGAAATGCCTTCTTTCCGGATGCTATCCCTTCAGACTCTCTTTCCCCTGATTTCACCTCAGTCTTTCATGGCTTCCTTGGAGCTCAAAGATGCTTATCTGCATATCCCCATCCATCCTCAGTACAGGAAGTTTTTGCATTTCTTGGTGGGTTCTTTGCTCTTTCAATTCTCTGCCTTGCCTTTTGGTCTTTCCACTGCTCCAAGGGTATTCACAAAGTGCTTGGCTCCTGTTGTTGCTTTCTTGAGGGTTCAGGGGGTTCAGATTTACCGCTTTCTAGATGATCTTCTTTTCTTAGCCAACAATTCAGATCACTTGTCTCAAAACCTTGTATATGCCATCCATCTCCTTCAAAGCCTTGGGTTCACAATAAATTTCAAATAATCCACTTTGACTCCATCACAGGATCACATTTTCTTGGGGTGAATGTTCAGGGCAAACTTGATGGTGGTGTTTCTACCAGCAAACAAGGTTCACTCTCTCGCTTGTTTCATGGAGACCCTTCTGACTCTCCCTTCTATCTTGGCCAGGGAATTACTAAGACTTCTTGGATTCATGGCTTCTCTGACTCCCATGTTGCCTTTTGCAAAGCTTCACATGAGAAAGTTTCCGTGGTTTCTAAAGACAACCTGGTCTCAGCATGCTCACCCACTGGAGGTTATGATTCCTCTACTTCCCTGCCTGAAAACAGAGCTCTTCTGGTGGATTCAGCAGCTTTCTCTGAATCTGGGCCTTCCCCTTCTCTTGCCCCAGCCTTCTCAACAGCTTTTCACAGATACTTCAGATACAGGCTGGGGGTCAACCTTTACTTCCAGGAAGGTTCAGTGCCTCTGGTCTCCATCTCAGAAGACTGAGCACATCAACATCAGAGAAATGAGGGCTCTGCTTCTAGCTTTGCAGACTTTTCATTCTCTCTTCCAACCAGGTTCTGTAAAATTTTTTACAGACAACACCAGTATTCTCTGGTACATAAACAAGCAGGGGAGGCACCAAATCTTACCTTCTATGCAGGTTAGCTATCAAGGCATGGGAATTGGCAATCCAGTACAAGGTCACTCTACAGGCTGTTTACCTACCTTCTGCTCAAAACTCTGTTGTGGATGCATTAAGCAGGTCCATGACACACTTCCATAAATGTATCCTTCACAGGCATGTGTTTCTGGATTTGATTTACCAGTGGGGTACTCCACAGCTGGACATTTTGCCTCCCCTCAAAGCAGACTTCCTCTCTTTATGCCAGGGTGCCATATCCTCTGGCTTGGAAGCTGAACGCCCTTTCTTTTTCATGGAAGGAGATGTTTCTTTGTGCATTCCCCACCTTCCCTCTCATTCAGAAAGTCTCACTGAAGATTCAGCAGGACAAACTGAAAATCTTTTTGGTGACTCCCTTATGGCCAAGACAGCATTGGTTCAATCTTCTTCTGCAACTAGCCAAAGGCCATCACCACATGTTGCCTCACCGGTTGGATCTGCTCACACAGGACAAGCGATCCCTGCTTCATCCACATCTGTCAACATTACAACTGACCTTGTGGGTGCTCAACTTCTGATCCCTTTCACGCACATTTATTCACAGGATGTGCTTGGGATTTTGAAGGAAGCCAGGAATCCCAATATCAGAAGATATTACATTTCCAAATGGAGAAGATTTTCTATCTACTTCATTAAAAGAAGTCTAGATCCACTTTCTGTGGACATTCCTGTAGTACTCTCATACCTGTGTGAACTGCTTAAAAATGGCTTATCATATTCCTCGGTGAAACTCCACTGTTCTGCTCTTTTTGCTTGTCTGCCATTATCACCTCCTTTAGCTTCCATATTGGAGGTTAAGCTTTTCCTTAAAAGCATCCTACATATTAAGCCTCCCAGGAAACCAATTCCCCCTCCTTGGGACCTTAGTTATGTCCTGGAGAAGTAACTCTGGCTACTTTTGAGCCTGCAGTTTCTGCTTCTCTAAAGTTTTGCACTCGGAAAACGGTGCTTCTGGTTGCCTTGATGTCTACTAGGAGGGTCTCTGAGATTCAGACTTTGATGGCATCCCCGTCTTTCTTGGTCTTCCACAAGGACAGAGTTTCCTTGCCAACCAACCCTTCCTTCATGCCTAAAGTGGTGAATGAGATGTATCTTAATGTTTGTCAAATTGCATACCATTTTCCTTCTCCTCAGTCATCTAGTGAAAAAGTTTTGAACACACTAGATATGCATTGACAACTTAAATTTTACTTGGACAAGACTAAAGCTATCAGGAAGTCAGATCAGCTCTTTGTGTCCTTCCATCCCAGGGCTCTGGGTTTACCTGTTTCTAAACAAACAATTTAATCTTGGATTTCTAAGACTGTTGTGTTTTGTTATGATTTTCATGATAAGCCCCTGCCTACTTCTGTCAGAGCCCATTCCACTAGATCTGTGGCTTCTTCAGGGGCTTTCTTTAAGGGTCTCACCACTAATTTCATTTTGAAGGCTGCTACTTGCTCTTCTGTGCACACCTTTACCAAATATTACAAGTTGGACACTATTTCTAGGTCCAGAGTGGGATTTGCTAGGGCTGTACTCCATGGTTTGTGGAAAACTCTTCCTTACAGCCTTCCACCTCCCAAGGTTCCAACTAAGCTATGGCACTCTCCCATATATAAAAAATACCACAACATTGAATAGAAAGATATAGAATAGTTGTGTAAAATCTTACCATAACCATAGATGTCCTTCTCTTCTATGTTGCAGTATTCTGTCCATCCTGCCTTCCCCCTACAGCTTGTCACTTTCTTGGATGACTTCTTTTTTTTCCTTAGGACTGTTGTTCCTCATGGAGTATCCTTGTTCTGGGGATGGTACGTGCAGCTGTTCCTTTATAGCTGATGTCAGCGCAGACATGTGACATCCCACATACTGGCAATGGCTAGAAGCTTTTGTATACTGGCCAGACATCTGGTTGCAGGGTGAAAGACAACCCATATGTAAAGAATACTGCAACATAGAAGAGAAGGACATCTATGGCTATGGTAAGATTTTTACACAACTATTTCTTCTTGCTTTTATTCAAGGTTGTTTTAGTGCCAAATAAATCTCTCACTTGAGTGACAAATCTTTTACACAAGCTGGGATTCTAAGAGAACATTCAAGTCTTTTTTGACACCTTCACACAGGATTGTGTTCTTGGAATGCCAGCTGGGCACTTCAGTTCAAACAGCTTTTCTTCCACAGGAAAAATAGACCTATATCTTGATTTATTTTTAAAGTTTTCCACTCAGACTTTGGTCACTGCAAGGGAATACCTCAGGATTTTGGGTCTCATATCATCTATGATTCTCATGATACCCCTGGTAAGACTCCACGTGAGAATGATACGGTGATATATAAAGTCTCTTTGGTGTCAGCACCAGTATCCATTGTCTTTTCAAATCTCTGTGCTGAGGTTTTCAGAAGAGATAACAAATTTACCTAAACCCAGGTCTTCCCTTCTTCCTCCCTGCTCCAAAGCAGCCAGTCACCACACATACCTTAGACTTTGCTTGGGGAGCACATTCAGGAAGGATAAAAGTGCAAGGTGCATGGAACACCAAGTACAGATGCAACCACATAAATATGAAAGAAATGCATGCCCTGATCAAGGTACTCATCTCTCTGAAATATCTTTGGTCCCCCAGACCTCTTCAAGTTGTTATAGACAATACCATAGTCATGTGATACATCAAAAAGCAAGAAGGAGCCAGGTCTTACACCCCTTTGCATACTATCCATGTTAGCTTTGGATATAGCATCATAGTCTGCAGGCATCTGACATTCTATCAGAGAGAAATTGTATGGCAGACAAGCTAAGCAGGATAAGGGCAGATCCTCATGAATGGAAACTAGATCAGGGGATCTTCCCAGATTCGATCCATCTGTGGGGAGTTCCTCAAGTAGACCTATTTGGTCTCCTTTCTGAACAATCAGCTGGCAACTTTTTGCCCTAGGAATCCATGCAGGAAGGCCTGGAAGATAGATGTCTTGTCCTTTCTTGGACAGGAATGTTCCTGTATGGTTTTTCACCTTTCCACTGATATCCAGATTACTTCTGAAGATTCAGAAGGAATCATACAAGATCACTGTGGTGACCCCCTTCTGGACCAGGCTACAGTGGTTCTCTCTTCTTTTGGAAATGGCCAGGAGCAATTACCACAAGCTTCCTCACAGAATGGATCACCTCACAAAGATCTGGGTGTTGGATACACCCTGACCTCAATCAACTTCAACTGACTGCTGGATGATAGAATCTTAATTCCTTTTAAGTTTCATCTACTGTTTACTGAGGACATGCAGCAGGTACTAATAGAGCCAAGAAGGCCTGCTACTAGAAAAACATATATTAGCAATTGGAAAAGGTTTTCTGTTTGGTGCCAACAACATAACCAGAATTCATTCAGGCCTAGTTGTTCTCTGGTTTTATAGTATTTGTGCGAGTTACTATCCTATGCTTTTTCTTACTCTTCCATCAGGGCTCATTTATCAGCCATTTCAACATGTCTGCCCATGGATCCTCCTCTTTCAGTACATTCTCATGTCAAAATATTTTGAAAGGGGTTTTGCATAAGAGGCTGGCAATAAAGCTGGTGGTTTCCTTGACATCTTAATTTTGTGTTAGAGAAGCTAACTTTGGCTACATTTGAACCAGGTAATCTGACTGACTTGAGGTTCTTAACATGGAAAACTTGCCAATTGCTCTGACCTCTGCAAGAAAAGTATCTCAGTTGCAAACTCTTATGGTGAGTCAGTCCTACCTCATTTTCTGCAGAGAAAGGGTCTCTTTGAGAGTTAATCCTTCTTTTATGACTAAAGAGGTATCCAAGTTTACTTTAAGCCAAACTGTCCAGCTCCCTTTTTTTCTTATTTGACCTACACTGAGAGTGAAAGACTACTGCATACCCTTGTTGCCCACAGACAGATTGGGTACTATCTTGACAGAACCAACTCTTTCAGATCTTCGTATCAGTTGTTCATTTCTTGTGAAGGTAAAAAGAAGGGACAACCTGTGTCAAAACAGACTATTTCTAGATGCTTGTCTCATGTTATTTGTTATACTCACCACAGCAAATTATTCCAGGCACAGTCAAGGCCCACTCTGCTACAGCCTTGGTTTCATCTACAGCTTTATTGGAAAGGGTTGAATTCTAGAAGTATTCTAGAAGCAACAACTTGGTCCTGCATACATACATTTAGGAGATATTACAAGCTTGATTCTATGTCTAGATCTAGATCAGGCTTTGCTTCAACCATTCTCCTGGGGCTCCTGGACCATTCCCCTTTCGCTTCATAAAAGTAGTAAGCTAGAGTAATCTACCCATATAGTTAAGGCTATTGCAGCAGTGATTAATAATGATGAACATATCTGAGTTGTTTAAGTCACCTTTACCATAACAGCATATGTCTGAATGATTACTGCTGCAGTAGTAGCTACCTCCCTTCATTCTCCGTGTTTTTTTGGTGTGTTGTTTGTGCCAGGGGTTGAAAACTTATTTGTTGTTGTTCCTAACATTACTCTTTCAGGGCTCAGCCTCCCTCTCTGTTGGCATAAAAGCTTTGAATGGCTTGGCACCCAAACCTGCCTTTTTAGTCAGCTCAGCTCAAGCTGACTGTTGGTTTGGGCAGGTGGAAGGAGCCCTGAATCTTTGAAAGCTGGACAGATGCTATAGCTTTGTGTGGATATATAGCTAGGGCTACTCCATCAGTGATCATTCAAATGCCTACTGTCATGGTAAGTTTACTTGCACAATCTTACTTACTTTCCCTTTGGCAATAGATTGCTTCAAACTATTCGGTACTAATACTGGTTCAGGAGGATGACAGTTGGCACTGGATTCACATATCTCCTTTCAGCGGAACTCCTTTCCACACTGATCAGGTTTTCTTCATGTTCTTCAGCACATACTTACCCTAGGAGTCGTACTACTAGTGCCTTTTATCCGAAGGGAGGAAGGCTTCTACTCCAGAATGTGTCTGGTTTCACAGAATGACCTTTCTTAGAGACGGGTTATAGATTTTTCCTTTATCAACCGGTTTGTGAGACTACAATAATTCAAAATGTTGATCCTTCAGAGTCTGTTACTAGTCATTCCTCTTCTGAGTTTTATGGTAACATTAGACCTAAAAGACGCTTATCATCACATACCCATAGCCACAGGCTTCAGAATATTTCTCAAATTCTGTGTCTGGGTCACATTATCTATTCTCTGCATTACTCTTTGAGGTAATGACAGCTCCTAGGATGTTTACAAAATGTCTAGTTCCAGTGATTGCTCATTGCAGACTGCAAGGCATTCACATTTTCCTTATTTAGTTGACTTACTGATCATTGCAGAATCTTTTGTCAGATGTCACGGATCCTTAAAATGAGTTTCTTAACTCCTGACTAATCTGTGCTTCCAGATAAATGTTCAGAAATCTCCTTAACTTCACCCCACAGGATTATGCTTTTAAACAGCCTTATGGATACTTTTCTTCAGAGGGATTCCTAACACAAAAAAATGTGAATTTGTATCAGGAAACTTTCCTGATCTCTAATCAGTTTGAGACTTCAGCTAAAGAGTATTTTAGGATTCTAGGATTTATAGCATCTATGATTCTCATGATTCCTCTTGCCAAGTTATATATGAAAAAAATCAATGTTTAAAAAAAGCATGTGGAACCTACAGTTTAATCCTGTAGAATGTTCATATTCTAACTTTGGGTTTTAGTAAACCAAGAAAGAAGCGTTTAATTTCCCTGCAGACTACCCTATCATAAATATTGGATGGGCAAATTGGTATAACTAAGGAAATTATTTTTTTGAGATATGATACAGAATCAGAATTGTCAAGACATAGTTATGCCTTGCTGAGTCTATTATGGTGGCTGCCAAAAAGCAGTTACTAAAAACTGGAATTCAAAGTCTAAACTATCAATACTAGAAGTAGTGAATATAGTAACAGAGGTAAAACAACTGGAAATGGAATCTTTAGAAAAGGGTAAGAGCAAATTGCATAAAAAAATGGGAATTGTGGGAACAATATATGCAGAATAATGTTTTGGAGGAGGCATGAGGTTTAAAAGAAGGCATGAATTGAATGAACTATGTCATGTATGACTGACAAAGACTGGATAGATTATAAGTGCTGTATAATGTGTGTAATTAGAAATATGTCAGTATGGTTTGTTTTCATTTATATAAATTTATGATTGCATATGTTATAAGTGATACGTTGTAAGTGATAATTTAATAAAGATGTTTCTTGTTTAAAAAACAGAAAGAAGTGCTTTAGTGGAGGCAATAAGACAGTTCAATTTTTGCTTAGGGAGCACTTTCTATGAGGGTAAAGGCGTGAGCCCTGTGGAACAGTTCTGATAAGGCACAGCACATAAATATAAAAGTGATGTTAGCTGTGATCCTTGTTATACAATCTCTTTATGACATATGGTCTCTGGACCATTACATGCTCTGCTTGACATGTATGGGCAGTCTATTCCAGAGTCTGGGGAGTCTCTGGGTCAGGAACCTATCCCTCCAGCATGTTTTGTTCATTGTGATGACAAGGTTTAGATCCCTGGAGCATGTGTTTCTGAGGGATTGGGATTTCTTTAAGTGTAGCATGTCCAACAGCTCTGGGTTTGACATGGCCTTGTATGTTAAGCAGAGATTGCCTCTAAGTAGACAATATGCGACAGAGTATAAGTGGAGTTTTTTTAGACAGTCAGCATAGGGCATCTGCTTTAGGCCTGTGATTCTTTTAGTGAGGTATTTCTGCGGCCTTTCCAGTTTTTGCAGATGTCTTGTGAGGTACATACCAAACAGGGTGTTGTATTCTATAATGGATCTAATGAGGGATGAGTACAGTGGGACAATGACCTCCTTTTTTCTGGATGAAAAGCCCCTTTTGATGAGGTGTGCCACATAGAAGGATTTCCTGACTGTTGTGGCGATGTGGTTATCGAAGGTGAGACCACTGTCTGTTATCACACTTTCGGTGTTTAGTGTACTGCCACCTATGTGGTAATTCATGGGTACATGTTTTTTCCCAAAGGGGATAGCTATACATTTCTTGGCATTGAGCTTGAGCCCATGGCTCTGGCATCAATCATCTGTTTCTGTAAGGCCCTTTTGTAGAATATCCACATCATTTGGGGATTCAGTAATGGCTCCCAGTTTGCAGTCATCTGCGAACTTTGTTAGCCAGAGTCCCTTAGTGTTGGCCTGTACTTCAGAGAAGTAGATGCCAAACAAGAGCGGTCCCAGGACTGAACCCTGAGGTACTCCACTTGTCACTTGTCTGGAGCTGGATTTGGAGTCGGCTACTTTTACAGTGTGGGTTCTGTCAGTAAGCCAGTTGGCAACCCATCAAGTGACGTAGGGATTAATGCACAGCTCAGTAAGTTTATCTGTGATTCCAGAGGGGGAGATGGTGTTGAAGGTCTTGGTGAGGTCCACATATGCTGTGTGGACCACCTTACCCTTGTCCACGGCTCTGGAGACTGATTCGAAGAAGCCAATCAGGTTCAGGAAACAAGATTGGCCCTTCACGAACCCAAACTGCGTGGGGTCCAGTGTTTGAAGGTTGCCAATGTCTTTGTTTATAAGTTCCATGATAATACGTTCCATGGCCTTGCAGATCAGGCTAGTCAGACTGATGGGGCGATAGTTCCTGGGATCAAAGGTGGATCCCCCCTTGTGGAGTGGGATAACTGTAGCTGTGCGCCACTCAGTGGGCATGACGCCTAAGGTGAGGCTATGGTTAAACATGATACTTAGATGCAGTGCCAGTTCATTTTGTAGTTCATGTAGTATGCAGCCTGGGATGTCGTCTGTTCCCATGGATGCTGTATTCTTAGCTTTGGAGAGTGCGTTTTTTACTTGTGTGGCCGTTATTACTGGAATTTGGCAATCTTTTGGTATAGAGATGGGCCCTTTAGGGGGTGAGAGGGGGTGAAGTTTGCACTGAATCGATCTGCCAGGATATTGGCAATATCCTTTGGATCAGTATATATAATGCCATTCTGTTGTAGCTCAGAGCAGAGCTGAGCATTGCCATTTAGATTCTTGACATAGCTATAGAATGCCTTGTGGTGGTCTTTGGAATCTTTGCAATTTCATTTTCGTAACTAGCTTTGGAAGATTTTATGAGGGATCTCAGCTTCTTACTGAGGCTGGTAAGGGAGCTTTTTGCATCCTGGGATATTCCTCTTTTCTGCAACAGTTTCTTCCTTTTGTTGTAAAGTTTATTTATGGCAAGGTGGCTTCCTTTTTTTGGAGGAGAGCATCTTGGTTCTATTGGGGATGACACAATTCATGCACGAGTGGATGTGCTCATACAGTGCCTTAGTGTAGGATTCAGCAGTCGAACTTTCAGTTCCCTTCTGCATGGGTGTCATGAAGTTTGTCACTTCTGACTTGAGTAGCATGAAGTTGGCTTTGGAGAAGTTTTTTTACGGAGGTTTCCTTACTGGGGGTGGGGGTGGAATGTGGATGTCAAGCGTGATTAGCTTATGGTCAGACCTGACCAACGAGGGGGTGACCATAGGTGTAGAGCATCGATTTCCCATGTTGGTAATGACCAGGTCTAGGATATTGGAGCCCCTGGTGGGACTAAGGATTAGTTGATCCAGGGCATTGGAATTTATGAATTCCAAGAACCGTTGGGCAAAGGTGTTGGTACACGAGTAGTTTTCCCAGTTAATGGCAGGGTAGTTGAAATCACCCAGTATTAGGGTGTTTGGTTGTATCTTAATATTTTCCAGTATGTTTAGAAAGGTGTAGTAAGAATCTTGGGACATGGTTGGGGATCTGTAGCAAGCTACAGTTTGGATTGCAGTCTTACCTAGTGTTAGTTGCACCTGGAGAATTTCAGATGCATTGTGTTGGGCAACTAGCCTGGTGTTGTGAATATCCTTGGTGAATATGGACATTCCTCCACCTTTAGTGTTTTGGTCCTGGTTTGGTGGCCGTAAAGTGTGGTAAGAGTTGTAGCCTGGTATTGCAGGGGTGCTCTCTGGAGCCTTGAACCAGGTTTCAGTTACTGCACAGATATCGATGTTCTCCATTTTTAGGAGTGCCTCAAGAGAGTGAATTTTGAGGCTTAGACTGCTAGCATTGAGTAGCATTACCTTCAGAATTTGCAGTTTTTGGTTTAAGCTCCTAGTGTTTAGCAGCATGACCCTTATTTTGTTATGATTGGCAAATCAGTAAGTTTGTTTTCGAGACCTTGCCTAAAAAATGCACCATGGAGGAGGGAAAAGCCTTTGTCAGCAGCCAAAAGCCTAGTGGTGCCAGGTGCAAACCATCTCAGGCAAAGCTGCGAGGTTTGTCAATCATGACTTCCCATGCTGACAACCACAAACTAAGCCAGTTACTGAAATCAATCATTTTTTGTTTATACTATGGCATCATTCTAGGTGAGGGGAGCATGCTGCTCAAGGCTAGGGACATACCTGCCTGGGACACATACTGAGAGCTCAATCATGTCTCTCTTCATATAGTCCAGTGAGGTACGTCACAGGTCATTCACTCCAACCTGAACTATAACAAAGTCATAATGGTACTTGCTGCTGAGACAGCTGAGTACATGTGTGACGTGATGAATCCTGGCACCAGACAAGCAGCTGACCGTGACTTTCTCCTTGTCCAACCTGGTGAGTGGGACATCTGTGTGTCTCACTATGGAGTCTGTAATGACAAGAAAATTTGTTTTTTGAGTATTATGCCTTAAGAGCTTAGTAGATGAGACACTAGTGTTACTATGTGACATGGGTGCTGGGGGAACTGTGTTAGTTGTATCAGTCTTGTGTTTTGGAGGTTTCTGATGTTTCAGTAAGTTTTTTGAGAGAAACTCTGCTTATGTTGATTTTTGTGTTTGATGCATACTGTGTGTATGAATAGTGGTAGTATGTGCATGAGTAGTGGTGGGTGGGTTGACAACCTCTTCAGTGTTACTGTTTTGAGTGTGAGAGAGCAAGGGTTCAAGATTCTTGCTATAGATACATCTCTCATGCTCTGTACTAGAGTGAGTTATTAGTAGAGGGTTGTCAGTGTACATGAGGTAGTTGCTACACTGCTTCAGGAGAAACAACGTTAGTCCAACTGTCCATAATGCTAGGTTGAAGAACTGCTATTGCAGAGGGGGGCTTTTCAGGACTGATCAAGGCGGTGCTTAGTGGATGGATATTATTGCCTGTTTTTTTTATGCTGGTGGTTTAATAGATCACAGCTCAGTAGCAATATTCCATTGACCGAAAAAGTACTAAGGATGAGGACTACGCTAATGTGCTACAGCTGTATCCAACAGAAAATTTGTCAAATGTATTTGTCTGGTTATTTTATTTATTTATTTGACATTTGTTTACCAGGGTGGTCTCAATGGGTCTGCAGCACCCATTTCAGCAGAGGCCCGGGGAGAAATGCTCCACATATAGTACAATAAAAATACAGTAAAATCCAATACAGTACAAATCTCATTAGAAATACTATACAAAACAAGTTGAAAGAACAAACTATGTTACAAGATGTTACAGCATATACTACACATCTAGACGATTCTATAGAGTTAAAAAAAACATTATAGACAATAGTCACTCTCATATGAGAGTGCCTATATAAATTGTACGCAGGTAGAGCAGTGTGTGACATTGATTGCTATAGTACATGAAAAAATAAATAAATAAATGGAATGTTAGTTTCTGTTAGGAAAATAATAGCCAGAAAGTTAGTGATGTAGACAGATAGTGAGAGAGTTGAGAAGAACAGAAGCAATACAGCCTGAGCAGTAGCTTAAGGATATGGTATCGAAACACAGAAGGAGTTAGAAGAGCCTTAGGATCTTGCAGACTGTGAAGGATTGAAATGTGACAGAAGAGGAGGATGAGGCTAGTGTGGAAGAAGAGGAAGTGCAGGGCATCAGGCAGGCTTTATGCAAGAGCAGAGCCATGTCTGTTTGAGATGATTTATTAAAGAGGCTTTGAAATGGGTTGGACCAGGCATAGACCTGGTAGCTAGAGGTAGTGAATTCCAGAGTATAGAGACAGAGTATGAATACAGCGAGTGACCTGTTTTTTCTTGTGGGTTTTGAGATAGCTAAGAGATTTTTGTCTTCTGATCGTAGGGATCGATTTGGTATGTAAGGTGAGACTAGACTGGTAAGTGCAGGACAAGCAGTAGGCTTGAAAATAAGGTTGTGCAAGGTGGATAGCTGAATAAAGGCAAGTTGGTTGGGGAGTTCAAGCCAGTTTAATTCTAGGAGTGGTTTACAGTGGTGTGTGTGATATTTAGAGTTTGTGGCAAACTTTGCAACTTTGTTGTAGCACTGTTCCACCTTGTTTATGGTAGAAGTTTGTAAGTTAGGATAGGAACACCATAAATAAGGGAGGGAAGTAAAAATGTTTTTGCAAGGGTAGTTTTGGTTGTTACAGTAAAGAAATGTTTGTTCCTGTATAAGAGTCCCCGCTTTTGATGAGTTTTCTTTATATTTTGCTGTATACGAGGGTCGAATAAAAGTTTATTGTCAATGATAACTCCTAGAAGTTTGGTTTACTGCACTATTTCTATAACAGTGTTGTCAGATGCAAGGATGTTAAAATGATCAGTGACAGGGGAGATGTTCTTGGGATGAAAGAATACTAGTTTTGTCTTGTTTGGATTAAGAAAGAGTTGGGCATTTCTTAGCCAGGATTTGACTGTAGTGACGGATGGTTGTGTTTTTGAAATTAGTCCTGGTAGTGATTGAGCAGTACAGATTATGGTGGAATAATCAGCGTATTGAATGAGGGTCCCAATGTGAGAGGCAGTGTGAAGGTTGTTTGTGAAAATGTTGAAGAATAGGGGTCCTAGGATGGAGCTTTGAGTGACTCCAGTAGGGTTGTGGAAAAAGAGTGAGAGTTCATGGACCATTTTACTACTTGTCTACAATCCTTGAGATAGCTCTGAAACCATTTTAATGTGTTATGTGAGAAGCCTAAGTTAGACAGTTTGTTTATTAATAAGGGGTGAAACACTGTGTCAAAGGCCTTGGAGAGATCAAGGAACACTGAGGCTGTGTAATATCCTTTTTTTATTTTATTTAACATTTGTTAACCGGGAAAGTCATACTTGAAACGAGCCATTTTTCAGCAGAGGCCTGGGGAGAAATGCTCCAGACGTATGTCTTTGTAACATGGGAGGAAACCGGAGTACCCAGAGGAAACCCACATGAATGCAGGGAGGACATGCAGACTCCACACAGAAGCCACCACAGATGAACCGGAGAACCTCTTGCTGTGAGGTGACAGCACTACCGCTGCACCACTGTGCCACCCATCCTGCATCTCTGGCCTTGTTTACTGTGTCTGTAAAAGATAATAGGGCTGTAGCGGTGCTGTGGCTAGGTCGGAAGCCATGTTGGGTTTTGGATAAAAGATTGTTTTGCAATAGATGTTGCATTACCTGCTGATGGATACACCTCTCAAGAATTTTGGATATGGGTGACAAGATGGATATAGGACGGAATTTGGTTAGATCAAAAGAGTAGCCTCCTTTGTGGATGGGGGGTGATATGAGATTGTTTCCATATGGTAGGTACTTCTGATTCAAACAAAGACCTATTTATAAGGATACTGATCGGGTAGGCGATCGAATTAGCAGCAAGTTTGAAGTAGTGTGGTGGAAGATTATCAGCTGAGGTAGAGCAGGGTTTTACTTTATGTAGCAGTTTCTTAATGGTGTCAGTAGGTATGGGCTGAAGTGAAAATGGGGTTTGTATGACATATGGTAGAGTAGGGGGGTTAGTAATGACAGGGTTAGAAGTAGTTGATGGTCTAGGATTGGTGTCTGAATAGGCTGAAGGGTGAGGGGGTTGCAGCATTAGGTTGTTAGTTAGTAGGTCTGATACTGATTTTATGAGGTGCTTGTTAAAGTTTTCGACTATTTGTGATGGAGGGGTATCAGGTGATAAGGTGTGGTCTCTGTTTGTTCCAGGGTTAAGTAGAGAAGATATGGAGTGCCAAAATTGAATGGGGTTGATTTTATGTTGGAGTTGAAGCTAGGAATCATATGACTTCTTATCTATGTTGATCAGTTTTGTCACTTTCTTTTATAGTGTTTTGAAATTAACATGATTTTGTTCATTTTTATTCTGTTTTCAGGTTAACCAGGCAAGGTCCATTTGCTTCATCAGGTGTTTACATTCCTTAGAGAGCCATAGAACTGAATTATTTTTGATTCTTTTCATACGAATGGGAAGTATAGTACAGCATCATTAAGGGGTAGTTGCTTAAGGAATGTCCAGTCTATTTCATGTAGGAAATTGTTGAATTTATGCTGATAAATATTATTTGAGTTCCTAACTGATTTTACAGTGTGTTCTTTTAGTTGTTGGGAGTTTATTCTAAAGGAATACGCTGGCAGATGATCGCTGAGGGAGCTAAACAGTGTCCCAGAAGAGGGGTATTGGAGGGGTGGGATACTAGGATCCAGTCTAGGATGGACTGGCAGTTAAGATCTTTGCTGTATCTTGTTGGAGTATTGATAAGATGAGAAAAAGCATAGAAATTTATTCTATTTGTGGGGGAGTTGGAAGCTATGGTTTGCCAATCTATATTTACGTCTCCTAAGATTATTGTTTCGAGGTTTATTGATTGGGATGCCCAGGACAAAATATTTTCCAACACTGGTATGTTGTTACCTAGTGGGATATATATTACCATTATGCAAATTCTTTTTGATATGTTGAGGTTCAAATAAGAAATTAGCACCTCGGCATTGGAAAAGGTGGGATTATTACTGGTGTAGGGTGTGATGTTGAGCATAGAGGGATATAGAAGGGCTACCCCCCTTTTTTTTAGATCTATCTCTTCTGGTTATTGCAAAGTTTGGTGGCATTATTTCTGAGTCTTTTACACCGAGGTGTAGCCATGTTTCTGTAAGGAATAGTATGTCAGGTTTATTTTGATCCATCCAGGCATGCAATGGGGCTATTTTATTACATATACTTCTAAGGTTCAGTGTAAATATGTTTCAGTCTTTGGGGTTGCTCTTGTGGTTAGGATTCGAGGGTGGGCCAGGGTTAGGATGTATGTCTCCACATTTGATTAGGTAGGTAATGAGGGAGGAGTACCACGAGAAGTGTATTTTATTCCAAGGTGATGTATTGGTGTCAAGTGTGCTTTCGCAGGAGGTGAGGAGGCCAACTTGTGGCTTGAATAATATGGGAGGGTATAGGGGAAAAGCTGGGTGGAGATATGTGAGAAGCAGTGTTGTTTATTGGGGTGATGGGAGGAGGAGGTTGATGATGTGTATTAGTGTGTGGGGGTAAGCAAGGATATAGCTGTAGCGAGGTTGAGAATTAAGAGTAAAAAAGCTAGGCAGGTTGGGAGGAGCATGTCAGCTGTGATAGTGGATTTAAAAATAGTAAAAGTGGTATTTATGTGTTAGAATGTAATAATCAGGTGTAAACAGAGATTATGTTATCTTGTGATATGTTTGCAGCTAAAGGTAATGTTAGAAATGTTTTGACTTCAGGGTGGGCTCGGACAATGGGGTTAGGTTTTTTGCCCTGTGGTTTGTGATAGGAGGGGTGGGGGAAATGTGGTTGGTCAGTAGTAAAAGTACTGTGAAATGCTAGTTTGTGTGTATAATAGAATAGAAAGTGGTAAGCCTGGAATTAATGTAAGACAGTTTGAAGTGGTGATAATATTGTGATGGTAAAGCAGAGTAAGATGCAAAGAATTATAGTAGGGGAAATAGAAATTCAAGGTGATGGATGTAAGGGAAAGCAGATACGTTTGGTTAAATAAAAGTAGGTAAGATGTGAGTGAAATGTGGGTGTGGAGAAGATAGAGTAGAGTGGGAAGAACCCCCCCCCCCCCAAATGGTTTACCACCATAAACATTCAGTGAAGTAGAATGTTCGTGGATACAAAGGCAAGGTGACTGAACTCTAAAAAACTTGACTCGAGTCACAAATTCTAATTTTATAGTTATGGGCTTTTCAATGTCTTTTCCAGGGATCTATTACACTGATAAAGGATAAGTGTCAAATATGCTGAAGTGTTAATGTAGCTTCACCTTCAGCAATAAAAGGCCTATGAGTGTGGGTGGGGATATCCTTCTAGCAGATTCAACACTACAAACAGAGCACACCAGAGCATGACTTAACAGATTAAATTATTAAATGGTCTTACATAGATTTAACTTGGTGTATTTTTTCCTTATGACCTTTTGCAACTGCAGGTGGATTTTAGCTCTGCAAGTTCTTGAGGTAGTGGGAAATGATAACTTTTGGAGCAGCAGTAGTCCGACTTATTATATGCTTGTTTCAAAAGATTTAACTCGGTGTATTTTTTCCTTGTGAACTTTTGCAACTGCAGGTGGAATTCAGCTGTGCAAGTTCTTGAGGTACTGGGAAATGATAACTTTGGACCAACAGTAGTCAGACGTACTCTGTGCTTGTTTCAATAGATTTAACTCAGTATATTTTTTCCTTGTCAAGGTCTGCAACTGCAGGTAGAATTCAGCTGTGCAAGTTCTTTAGGTAGTGGGAAATGATAACTTGGAACAGCAGTAGTCAGAATTTGTGCTTATTTCAATAGATTCAAGTCTTGTATATTTTTTCCTTATGAAGTTTTGCAGCGCAGGGGGAATTCAGCTGTGTAAGTTCTTGAGGTAGTGGGAAATAATTTTTGCAGTAGCAGTAGTCATACTTAATATGTGCTCGTTTCAATAGATTTAACTCAGCATACTTTTTCCTTGTGAACGTTTGCAACTGCAGGTGTAATTCAGCTGTGCAAGTTGTTTAGGTAGTGGGAAATTATAACTTTTGGAGCTTGTTTCAGTAGATTTAACTTGGTATATTTTTTTTCCTTGTGAAGGTCTGCAACTGCAGGTAGAATTCAACTGTGCAAGTTCTTTAGGTAGTGGGAAATGCTAACTTGAAGCAGCAGTAGTCAGAATTTGTGCTTGTTTCAATAGATTCAACTCTTGTGTATTTTTTCCTTGTGAAGTTTTGCAGCCGCAGGTGGAATTCAGCTCTACAAGTTCTTGAGGTAGTGGGAAATGATAACTTTTGGAGCAGCAGTAGTCAGACTTCCTATGGCTTATTTCAATAGATTTAACTCGGTGTATATTTTTTCCTTGTGAACTTTTGCAACTGCAGGTGGAATTCAGCTGTGCAAGTTCTTGAGGTAGTGGGAAATTATCACTTTTGGAGCAGCAGTAGTCAGACTTCCTATATTATTTCAATAGATTTAACTCTGTGTATTTTTTCCTTGTGAACTTTTGCAACTTCATGTGGAATTCAGCTGTGAAAATTCTTGAGGTAGTGGGAAATAACTTTTGGAGTAGCAGTAGTCAGACTTACTATGTGCTTGTTTCAATAGATTTAACTTGTATGTTTTCCTTGTGAACTTTTGCAGCTGCAGGTGGAATTCAGCTGTGCATGTCCTTGAGGTTGTGGGAAATGATAAATTTTGTAGCAGCAGTAGTCAGACGTACTATGTGCTTGTTTCAATATATTTAACTCTTGTGTATTTTTTCCTTGTGAAGTTTTGCAGCTGCAGGTGGAATTCAGCTATGCAAGTTCTTGAGATAGTGGGAAATTATAACTTTTGGAGTAGCAGTAGTCAGACTTACTATGTGCTTGTTTCAATAGATTTAACTCGGTGTATGTTTTCCTTGTAAACTTTTGCAGCTGCAGGTGGAATTCAGCTGTGCATGTTATTGAGGTAGTGGGAAATAACTTTTTGTAGCAGCAGTAGTCAGACATACTATGTGCCAGGGGCGGCCCGTGCTATTGGACTGCCGGACTGCAGCCCTCCCCAGTTGTAAAAAAGAAAAAAAGGAAAGAAAATAAAAGATAAAAAAGAAAATTAAAAATCGCGGAATTTCGTGCATGCGCACTAGTCCGGACTGCTGCTGACACAGTCTGGAGCATGCGCAGACTGTTTCAGCAGCAGTCCGGATTAGGAAACATTGAAGAGCAGAGATCCCAGAAGTCTCTGCAGTTGTTACTGCATAGACTGTCTCTGGAAACAGATCGGACTCGGACTGCAACATCGGCAGGCTGAAGCCTCGTCGGAGGAAGAACATCTCACGTGGTGGATTTGATGCTCCAACGAATGTAATGCGCGGGCAGGTTTGTAGTGCTCTAACAGCTATGGATTTAATGGCACAAAGGGATCTGGATCTACATCGCTCCAGGTAAGAGGGTGTGTGTGTGTGTGTGTGTGTGTGCGTGCGTGCGTGCGTGTGTGTGTGTGTGTGTGTGTGTGTGTGTGTGTGTGTGTGTGTGTGTGTGTGTGTGTAAATGCCCCAGTTGCTATATACTGGTGGCTAGAACAAAACTCATGGTGGTGTGGTAGGGTAGGGAATACCTCAGACTTGAACCATGTACCTTGTATGCAGGTGTTAATGACCTGAATTCCCTACCCACCACCATTTGTAAAACAATTGCAGATTTTTGCCTCATATTTGATCTGATCTGTTCCTCATAATATCTGTGGTTTCTAAATGTTGCAATGCTTGATATTTGATGGTGCAGTGGTAGTATTGTTGCCTCACAGCTGCAGGTTCTTAGGTTTGATTCTTGGCTGGGGTGCCTTCTGTGTGGGGTCTGCATCTTCTCCCTGTGTTTGTGTGGGTTTGGTTTTGTGTCCTCCCATGTTACAAAGACATGTCTGTATTATTTCTTCCTGGGCCTCTGCTGAAAATTGTTTTTTTGTTCCAAGTCAGACTGTCCTGATTAACAAATGTTAAATAAAATTGACAGGCATTTGAATTTCAAACTTAAGGTTTCTGAATGTTTAATTCCTTACATATTTGATGGTGTAGTGGTAGCATTGTTGCCTCACAGCTATAGGTTTTGTGGTTTGATTCTTGGCTGAGGTGCCTTCTGTGAGAAAATATTTTTGTGTGTTTGACTTCTTTTTAATAAATTATTTTCATTACTTCGGAATTGGCCTTCTGTTCATGGTATTATCGTGATTTTTAGATTCAGCTGTCGTTTATCTATCTGCCTTCTGTGTGGAGTCTGCATCTCATCCCTGTGTTTGTGTGGATTTGCTCTGGTGTCCTGCCATTTTACAAAGACATGTGTCTGCAGTATTTCTCCCTGGGCCTCTGCTGAAAATTGTTTTGTTCCGTCAGAAGTAAAATTGACAGGCATTTGAATTTCAGACTTCATATTCTTCAGAAAATACATAGTAACACAACCTTTTATTCTAGCAATTTTTCTAAGTTTATAAGATGAATATTTGAAATTTGTCCTTATTTTTGGGACTGTATTACCCCATTATTGGCTTTGTCCAGGTTTTTTGTGCTAAGGTTGACAGCTATGGCAAGAACTGAATTCACTGAATATGTTTGAGGGCTGTATTCCCTCATTACTGGGTTTGTCCAGGTGTTTTGTGCTAAGAGGTTGACAGCTATGGTGAGAACTGAATTCATTAAATGATGGCCATTTAAGTTTCAGTCTTCCTCTCTTTCACAAAGCAGCTGATATGGCATAGTGGTATGTTGCTCTGACTCTTTTGCACAGGGATGCTGGCAATAAAATGTATGGTGGTAACACATCATTTTTCTTTCACAAAACAGGTGATTTGGCATAGTGGTATGTTGCTCTGACTGTTTTGCACAGGGACATTGGTAGTAAAATGTATGGTGGTAACACAGCATTTTTCTTTCACAAAGCAGCTGATTTGGCATAGTGGTATGTTGCTCTGACTCTTTTGCACAGGGACCTTGGCAGTAAAATGTATGGTGGTAACACAGCATTTTATTCTAGCAACTTTATTTATTTAATCAAAGATTATACAAGCAATGTTTAATGTGTCCCTGTTTTTGGGGGCTTTTAACCCCCCCCCCCAATAAATTTGGCTTTTTCCAGATTTCTTGTGCTGCGAAGTTGAGATGCAGTTGAGTATTGAGTAGATTTTGCAAGGATCTGAGAGCTGCAGGGGAAGAGAAGTTTAGTGCTGCTTATGCTAAGTCAGCTTGCATTGTTAATAGCACAACAGGTTGTGTACTTGCTTTTGATGCAAAAGGTTGTTGGTTCTACTCCCACAAGGGGTGAATGCTGCCATACTGAAAAAGTTAAGATACTAACTATGAGCCTGTTATCAATTTGCCATCCATTTCCTATTGCAATATTGCTAGCTTATCATTTTTAATGTAATATAGGCAATTTATTCCTCAGGGGCATCAGACACTTTATTTTTCGATGAAACCATGAAATATAAAGGTGTTTGCTAGCAGCAACCTCTTCATTAGTTACAGATTTATTTAATGTGGAATTATTTAGATGACTTTTTTACTTCTTCAGAGATTGTGCATATTTACTGATGATGGTGGACTGTAGAACTGTGCATATTTACTGATAATGGTGGACTGTAGAATTGTGCATATTTACTGATAATGGTGGACTGTAGAAGTTTGAGTAGACTTTTATGATGGAAATGTTCTGAACTGGGCAGTTTTGTCATTATGGGTGCATGCATTTTGTTTCATTGTTTACTGGAAAGATGTTCTGAATTGGGCAGTTTTGTCATTATTGGTGCATGTGTTTTGTTTCATTGTTTACTAGAAAATGTTCAAAACAATAGGAAGGTGTATCAAAGAGCACATGTATGTTTCATATGCAAGGGGCCTATGATTTGAAAACAGCCCAGAATTAATCTTTTTCTGCCACTGGTAAAATGTATTTTCTTTGAATGTGGGTTTCAATGCTGTTTCAATGAATGTGAGTTTCAAGGGCAGAGAAGTTTTAATGCTAAGTTTGTTTAGCAGATGTCTTAGTGTTTGTGCTGTAAAATGCAAAATAAAACATTCAAATGAAGTCCAAATCATCATAGAAGTAAATCAGTATGCACATTAGTGTTTATGGTAAATGGAGTGAAATAGCCAAGTAATGGATCATTGGAATGGCTGCAGGGGGAGGCCCATTCGACCATGATTTTGTGAGGGGGAAGGGCGGCAAACTTAAAGACAGCCCCAGCTAAACTATACCTCCCAACTGTCCAGATTTTCAAAGAATGAATAGATTTTTGCTTCTTATTTTTGGTTTGTTCCTCATAAAATTTGTGGTTTTCTGGCAAATCATTTAGGAATTAAGTCACTAAATAATGACACACTGAGTTTCAGACTTCATAACCTTCAGAAAAATGCATGCTAAAATAAGACCTGTTGTTCTATCAACTGTCTCAGTTTATACAAGAGCAATTTTTAGTACTGTTTATATGTTCCCCCAATATATTTGGCCTTGTCCAGATTTATTGCATTAACAGGTTAAGAGGTACATGCAAATAAATTGCTTTATAGAATTAGGCATAGCCAAACCTCTCAACTATCCCTGATTTTGGCTCAAAATGTTGCTGTTCCCCCTAATAATCCCTCCGCAAAATAGCAATTTTGGAAGAAAACATGGAGAGTTTACAATTAAGAAATAACTGTAATAATCAGAGTTATAGATTACTTTTATTTCAGAAATGCATATAGATTCTTTTATTTTGTCAGCTGCTCAAGTTAGCAGTACTAATATTAAAGTGTCCCTTCTTTGACAGGTTCCCAGCTGTATTGTGTGGCTATTTTATATTTTTACATCACATTTTTGGTCCATTTTTCATAAAATTGTGTTTTTTTGGCAAATTAGTGACAAATCATTAAAGACTGAAGTTAGAAAATAATGACAGTTTCAGATTTCATACCATTCAGAAAAGCATACTAATGCAAGACCTATTCTATTATCTTTCTAAGTTTATAAGAGCAATATTTAAAAATTGTCCTTATTTTTGGGCCTTTGTCCCACTTCTTTGTATGGCTTTGTCCAGATTTCTTGCTCTGAGGTTGAGAGGTATGACAGATGTGTCAGGGCCATCACAGTCAGCCAGAGACATTTCAAATTGTGACATACTTGTTGCACCCCACTCCCCCATGTAGTGACTCTGGATGTGTCGAAGCAAGGCAAGGAGTAGTTATGCAGTGTAAATGTGGAGAGTATCCCCCCCATCCAAGGTAGACACAAGTACTAGAGTCGCTTTTCATCTGTCCTTGATTTTTGCAGAATGGTCTGGTTTCTGTCATATTTTTTGTACTGTTGATTTATGCTTATTACTCAAAGTGCCTGTTGCTCTGTGTTTAAGTAGCAATACTTTAATGACCATCAGGTAAGCTTGGCTGAGATCGTAAGATGCAAGTAAGCTTTAATAAGCATACTGTTAAAGAATTGCCAACATTGAAAGCATTTCTGTTGTTGCCATGTAGAGAATATTTAACTAGATAATGTATAAGCATTGGGTATTGAAATGCATATGACAGTATTTGTAATAAAGGACAGGATTACATTATTTTAAGAAGCTCATTACACTTGGAGACTTCCAGTCATCTCTGCAGGCTTTACCCGTAAACTAAACAGAATGCCAGTCGTGTGGTCCCTAACCTGTACAGTAATCTTTTTAAGCAATGTATCTTGTTTGCTTTTCATTTTTTACTTTGATCATGTTTTCCCCATGAAACAAGTAGATAGTTGTCAGGCAGCAGGTCTTTTTTTGGATAAGAAACATTTTTACAAGTGGGGGCATCAGAGATTTCTACTTTCAGCATGTTACTTGGTACTTTAATAAAGTTGAATATAAATTATAATTAGAACTGCAGTGCAAGAAGTGGTTTGAGTTGAGTGCTGCTTGTTTTTCTTATACTTGATTTTGACTGGCATTCCATTAATGTATTTAAAAGGTAATTTATTTTTTCATGCCTCACAACCTTTTTGTTTCCATCTAGATATTAAGTAAGCTGTCATGCAGCCAATGCATTGAAATATTTTTATTCTTCTACACTTAATTTTGTCCTGATTGGACTCTCATAATGACGGTTTGGCACCCACGGCAGTGTATTTAGTTAGTTTTTGTGGTTTTGAGCATAGCTCCTCCCCATTCTAGTTGGCCGCACCCCTTCCTATTGACCCCACCCATTCAGCTGTCTCCTGCAGCCCCCCTTTGATTTGAAGTCACCAGCCGCCACTGCTATGTGCTTGTTTCAATATATTTAACTCTTGTGTATTTTTTCCTTGTGAAGTTTTGCAGCTGCAGGTGGAATTCAGCTGTGCAAATTCTTGAGGTAGTGGAAAATTATAACTTTTGGAGCAGCAGTAGTCAGACTTGCGATGTGCTTATTTCAGTAGATTTAACTCTTGTGTATTTTTTCCTTCTGAAGTTTTGCAGCTGCAGGTGGAATTCAGCTGTGGAAGTTCTTGAGGTAGTGGGAAATGATAACTTTTGGAGGAGCAGTAGTTAGACTTACTGTGCTTGTTTCAATAGATTTATCTATGTGTATTTTTTCCTTGTGAAGGTCTGCAACTGCAGGTGGAATTCAGCTGTGCAAGTTCTTGAGGTAGTGGGAAATGATAACTTTTGGAGCAGCAGTAGTCAAACTTACTGTGTACTTGTTTCGATAGATTTAACTCTGCATATTTTTTCCTTGTGAACTTTTGGAACTGCAGGTGGAATTCAGCTGTGCAAGTTCTTGAGGTAGTGGGAAATGAAAACTTTTGGAGCAGCAGCAGTCAGAATTACTGTGTGCTTCTTTCAACAGATTTAACTGTGTATTTTTTCCTTGTGAAGGTCTGCAACTGTAGGTGGAATTCAGCTGTGCAAGTTCTTGAGGTAGTGGGAAATGATAACTTTTGGAGCAGCAATAGTCAGACTTACTATGTGCTTGTTTCAATAGATTTAACTCGGCGTATTTTTTCCTTGTAAACTTTTGCACCTGCAGGTGGAATTCACCCGTGCAAGTTCTTTACGTAGTGGGAAATGATAAATTTTGGAGCAGCAGTAGTCAGACTTACCATGTGCTTGTTTCAATAGATTTAACTCTGTATTTTTTCCTTGTGAACTTTTGGAGCTGCAGGTGGAATTCAGTTTTACCAAGTTCTTGAGGTAGTGGAAATGATAACTTTTAGAGCAGCAGTAGTCAGACTTAGTATGTCCTTGTTTCAATAGATTTAACCAGCGTATTTTTTCCTTGTGAACTTTTGCAACTGCAGGTGGAATTCAGCTGTGCAAGTTCCTGAGGTAGTGAGAAATGCTAACTTTTGGAGCAGCAATAGTCAGACTTACTATGTGCTTGTTTCAATAGATTTAACGCAGCATATTTTTTACTTGTGAACTTTTGCAACTGCAGGTGGAATTCAGCCCTGCAAATTCTTGAGGTAGTGGGAAATAACTTTTGAAGCAGCAGTGGTCAGACTTACTATGTGCTTGTTTCAACAGATCTCTTGTGCATGTTTTCCTTGTGAACTTTTGCATCTGTAGGTGGAATTCAGCTGTGCAAGTTCTTGAGGTAGTGGGAAATGATAACTTTTGGAGCAGCAGTAGTCAGACGTGTGCTTCTTTCAATAGATGTAACTCTTATGTATTTTTTTCCTTGTGAAGTTTTGCAGCTGCAGGTGGAATTCAGCTGTGCAAATTCCTTAGGAAGTGGGAAAATTATAGCTTTTGGAACAGCAGTAGTCAAACTTACTATCTACTTGTTTCAGTAGATTTAACTCAGTGTATTTTTTCCTTGTGAACTTTTGCAACTGCAGGTGGAATTCAGCTGTGCAAGTTATTGTGGTAGTGAGAAATACCTTTTGGAGTAGCAGTAGTCAGACGTACTATGTGCTTGTTTCAGTAGATTTAACTCTTTGTATTTTTTCCTTGTGAATGTCTGCAACTGCAGGTGGAATTCAGCTCTGCAAGTTCTTGAGGTAGTGGGAAATGATAACTTTTGGAGCAGCAGTAGTCAGACGTACTATGTGCTTGTTTCAATAGATTTAACTTGGTATATTTTCTTATTATTAAGTTTTGCAGCTGTAGGTGAAATTCAGCTGTGCAAGTTCTTTTGGTAGTGTGAAATGATATGTTTTGGCGCAGTAGTAGTCAGACTTAGTATGTGCTTGTTTCAGTAGATTTAACTCTTGTGTATTTTTTCCTTGTGAAGTTTTGCAGCTGCACATGGAATTCAGCTGTGCAAGTTAGGTAGTGGGAAATCACAATTTATTGTAGAACAATAACACATCCAGGTTTAGCGCTTTCGACTGAGTACCAGTCTTCCTCAGAACAAAAAACTACTAAAATCCTTACATATTTATACACATCAGTTAATTGCTTAATAGTATAATTGATGAAAAACGTCCGCCAAAAAAATTAAAGAGACAAGACTTCTTATACTTACATCTATATAACAACCTATGAACTATTTCACCTATAAAATACATATACATTAAATAAACATAAATAAAAATACTCACTATATAAATGTAAAAATCAATAATTCAGAATAACAACCATTTGTACATTTAAAATATATACATATATATACATAATAATATACTAGTGGGTGCAATGTGTAACTAACTCACCCTAACCACTCAAATCTTATATATCTAAATAATAGATGGAAATGAGTATGGTCATGAATATAATGTAAGGCCACATATCTATTAATTGAATATATACGTGTGCTGACAGGGGAGTATATAAAAACAATTATGAGGCTAAAGCTAAAAAAGGTTTGATACTTATAAACTCATTTAAGCCAGGCGATCTCGTAGAATCAGTTAAGATTTGCCATTTACTCTCCAATTGGGCCAATTTCATTTTCCAATTACCTCCGAAGGGTGTATCACTTACTTGATCAATAATAGAAAAAACAAAGTTGTGTTCTTCTCCCTTCTCTGCTATGTGCCTATATAACGCATTTTTGGTGTCACATTTGCCTATCTTATATATGTGTTCATAAATCGTTTTTCAGCCCTTTCCGTCTTCCCTATATAGTGTGCATTGCATTTTGTACATACGGCAATATAAACCACCTGCTTGGTGTAACAATTACCTGTCCTACATTTGATGGTAGTATGACATATATCATCCAATTTTATAATCTTGGTTGAATTAATATATTTACATTGCCGGCATCGTCCACATTTGGATGTACCTTTGTATGTATTAAGAACTTGTTTGTTGTGACTGGCTTTCACTAATAACAACTTCATATTAGGGGCTGTCTTAAAAACACATCTGGGTTTGGTTCCTAGTATACCCTCCAATTCCATAATGGTTAATGTATTCCAGTATCTCTCTAGAATTTCCTTAATCATGTAAGTATTAGGTGTATAGGTGAGTATACACACCCTTCCAGATGTGTCATTGTCACGACATGTCTGTTGCTCCATTCTATAACAACCCAGCAATGGTTTGTACTTGATTCCCCATTCATTATATACATAATTGATTACATCCATAACCATTTTGTCTGGGTATGCTCTACTAGTAAACATGTCCTTGATAACATTTAATTCAAGTTCCAAGATATGCTTATTGGATGACATTCTCGCTGCACGTATGCATTGCCCTTTGATGACATTTTTGAAAATATAAGGGGGATGATTACTACTGAAATGGACATAATCATTCGAAAATGTAGGTTTCCTGTAAATCCTGGATGTAAATCCACTTGAATCCTGACTCAATAATACATCTAAATATGAAATTTCATTTTACTATAATTATGAGTAAATTTTAAGAAATCTACTGTATTATTGATGTACTGCATAAATTTGTGTAATCTTTCCACTGATGCTTTCCACAAAATGAAGATATCATCCAAATATCTAACATATAAAACTATGTCTTGAAAGAATTCACTTTTGAACACATATTGATTCCCAATCCGCCATCACTAAATTAGCAAAATGGGAGCACGCTGCTCCCATAGCTACTCCTTAGTCTGTCTGAAAAACTCCCCTTGGCATGAAATATAATTATAATCAAGTACTAGTGACATCATGTCACAGATTAGGCATACTTTTTCCCATGAAAAATCGCTATATTTCTTCAAACTTCTCTCAAAACATTCCAGGCCCTCATCCTTAGGTATGCTGGAAAAAGATCAATGGCGTCTACAGTCAAAAATATTAAGTTCGGATTCCATTTATCATTGGTTATTTCCCCCAGAAATCTCCACAAATCTTTCATAATATGGGGAATATTATCATACACTTTCTTGAGCCATCTATCTATCAATTTCCCAATATTAAAGGTTTTAGACCTGGATCGAGACAATCGGCGAAAAGGTGGATGTTCAATAGATTTATGCACCTTAGGTATTTCAACCAGTTTAGCCAGCACTGGATAATCCGTTTTCAAAAAGGAATGTCCATGAATTTTCATTTTACAATAAAATGAAAATTCATGGACATGGTACTGTTGATAATTTGACTTCACAAGAAAGAAAAAGCCTGCAAGATATTTTGAATAATAAAGAAATCAGGGTGATGAAACCCGATAAAGGAGGTGGAGCCGTGATATATTATACCTAACGTACTATCAGGAATTACATGAGATATTATACAATACAGGAATTATGAAAACATCTCATTGAACCAAATTAATATAGGACACAAGTTTATTGATCTCATTATAGAAGAATATCTTATTGACAACAGAATATCCAACGACACTTATTCCTTTTTGAAAACGGATTATCCAGTGCTGGCTAAACTGGTTGAAATACCTAAGGTGCATAAATCTATTGAACATCCACCTTTTCGCCCGATTGTCTCGGGATCCAGGTCTAAAACCTTTAATATTGGGAAATTGATAGATAGATGGCTCAAGAAAGTGTATGATAATATTCCCCATATTATGAAAGATTTGTGGAGATTTCTGGGGGAAATAACCAATGATAAATGGAACTAACTTAATATTTTGACTGTAGACGCCATTGATCTTTTTTCCAGCATACCTAAGGATGAGGGCCTGGAATGTTTTGAGAGAAGTTTGAAGAAATATAGCGATTTTCATGGGAAAAAGTATGCCTAATCTGTGACATGATGTCACTAGTACTTGATTATAATTATATTTCATGCCAAGGGAGTTTTTCAGACAGACTAAGGGTAGCTATGGGAGCAGCGTGCTCCCATTTTGCTAATTTAGTGATGGCGGATTGGGAATCAATATGTGTTCAAAAGTGAATTCTTTCAAGACATAGTTTTATATGTTAGATATTTGGATGATATCTTCATTTTGTGGAAAGCATCAGTGGAAAGATTACACAAATTTATGCAGTACATCAATAATACAGTAGATTTCTTAAAATTTACTCATAATTATAGTAAAAATGAAATTTCATATTTAGATGTATTATTGAGTCAGGATTCAAGTGGATTTACATCCAGGATTTACAGGAAACCTACATTTTCGAATGATTATGTCCATTTCAGTAGTAATCATCCCCCTTATATTTTCAAAATGTCATCAAAGGGCAATGCATACGCAGCAGCGAGAATGTCATCCAATAAGCATATCTTGGAACTTGAATTAAATGTTATCAAGGACATGTTTACTAGTAGAGCATACCCAGACAAAATGGTTATGGATGTAATCAATTATGTATATAATGAATGGGGAATCAAGTACAAACCATTGCTGGGTTGTTATAGAATGGAGCAACAGACATGTCGTGACAATGACACATCTGGAAGGGTGTGTATACTCACCTATACACCTAATACTTACATGATTAAGGAAATTCTAGAGAGATACTGGAATACATTAACCATTATGGAATTGAGGGTATACTAGGAACCAAACCCAGATGTGTTTTTAAGACAGCCCCTAATATGAAGTTGTTATTAGTGAAAGCCAGTCACAACAAACAAGTTCTTAATACATACAAAGGTACATCCAAATGTGGACGATGCCGGCAATGTAAATATATTAATTCAACCAAGATTATAAAATTGGATGATATATGTCATACTACCATCAAATGTAGGACAGGTAATTGTTACACCAAGCAGGTGGTTTATATTGCCGTATGTACAAAATGCAATGCACACTATATAGGGAAGACGGAAAGGCAGCTGAAAAACGATTTATGAACACATATATAAGATAGGCAAATGTGACACCAAAATGCGTTATATAGGCACATAGCAGAGAAGGGAGAAGAACACAACTTTGTTTTTCTATTATTGATCAAGTAAGTGATACACCCTTCGGAGGTAATTGGAAAATGAAATTGGCCCAATTGGAGAGTAAATGGCAAATCTTAACTGATTCTACGAGATCGCCTGGCTTAAATGAGTTTATAAGTATCAAACCTTTTTTAGCTTTAGCCTCATAATTGTTTTTATATACTCCCCTGTCAGCACACGTATATATTCAATTAATAGATATGTGGCCTTACATTATATTCATGACCATACTCATTTCCATCTATTATTTAGATATATAAGATTTGAGTGGTTAGGGTGAGTTAGTTACACATTGCACCCACTAGTATATTATTATGTATATATATGTATATATTTTAAATGTACAAATGGTTGTTATTCTGAATTATTGATTTTTACATTTATATAGTGAGTATTTTTATTTATGTTTATTTAATGTATATGTATTTTATAGGTGAAATAGTTCATAGGTTGTTATATAGATGTAAGTATAAGAAGTCTTGTCTCTTTAATTTTTACGGACTTTTTCATCAATTATACTATTAAGCAATTAACTGATGTGTATAAATATGTAAGGATTTTAGTAGTTTTTTGTTCTGAGGAAGACTGGTACTCAGTCAAAAGCGCTAAACCTGGATGTGTTATTGTTCTACAATAAATTGTGGTTTCATCTTTGTATATCCTTGTTGGACGAGCAGTTATTTATCCTATCTCAGCTTATCTTTACTGTTCCAGTGTTGCTTGCTCTCAGCTGATTTTAGGTAGTGGGAAATGATAACTTTTGGAGCAGCAGTAGTTAGACTTGCATGCAATTTAATAGGCAGACGATTGCAGTATAACAGTGCAGTTTAGTGTACAGTATTTAAATACAGTGTTAAAGTAAGTGGCAGTCAATATAAAGTGCAGTGAATAGTATAACTAAGCAAATAAACAGACAACTTATTTTTTTTTTGGAAGCGCAGAAGCCTCTAGTCATCTGATATCTCAACTCAGAATTTTGTCTGGTAGCCTACCTATTTTCAGCTCAGTACAAATAAGCAGAAACCTGCTCAAATGCAGGGCTTAAATACCAGAAGATAAAAACTTGAAAGGACAAATGAAGATATTTGGTAGTATAGTCATAGAATAATTTTAGAATAGTCGTTTGTTAAAGTTGTTGTTGTTATTGCTGCAGCTGCTTTTTCTGTTTTTTTCTCTATATTTTGACAAGTGCCTCCGGATTTGGTAAAAGTCATGACTTCTAGCAGACTTTCCATTATGGCTTCAAACCATCTAGCTTTAAGAAGTGTGTGTCCTGCACACATAAACTCCCCATTTCTGACTCAAATGACAAATGTGTGTACTGCCATGGCCCCTCCCATCTCAATGTGTCTTGTTCAGTTTGTGGCTTTTGGTCAAAGGACTCTAGTCGAAAGATGTAATAAGTTGATAATTATGGGTCGTCTTCAAAAACTCTCTTCAGCTTCGGAAAAGTCATTGACCTCTGTAACTTCTCTTTCCTCTCCTTTATCTTCCAAGAGACAGGAAAAACCTAAATCTTCAGAAAAAGGGCAAGGACAAATCTAAATCTTCTAGAAAATGGTTCCCATACCCAGCATTTTCATTGGATCCAACACCAAAACTCAGCAAGCCTTCAAAGCCAACACTTTTTTTTTTTTTGATCTGATAATTGTCACATCCACGACTCCTCTTAAGTTCTCAACAGAGCCTCTCTTTCTTAAACTCAGGTCTCTGCTCTTACAAGACATACCACCATAGTCATTCAGGCTCCCCTCTTCAGCCTCCTCCTTTAGGTCAGTTAGATCTTCTCAGCGTGTAAATGAAGCAGATGTGGGCAGGATGATGAGGCATTTTCTTTGGATCCAAATCCAGTTGTGGGTACTCCCGGCTCTGGCAACTGTTGGATCCAGTAGAACCATTTCTTTCTGTCACTCCATGATGGCTCCTTTTTCAATCTGACCTCTCAGATCAGAGTCCCTGGATCTAACTCTTGCCCAGGATAGGTCTGCATTGGAGCTAAGACTACATATTTCATCGACTGTGGTAAGTTTTCTCATGAAGTCAACCCTGACTCTGTCAGAGCCGTTGGAGTCCCAGAGTAGTAATGTCGGCTCCAATTCAGACAAGTTAGGATTGGATCCAAGGTCTCTGGATCCTTTCCTTCCCTTAAGACCTTGGCATTAGATAGTTCCGCTCCGGCAACAGCCTTGGACCTTAGCCAAATGGCTTCCCAGCAGCCTTGGACTCAAGCCAAATGGCTTCCAGGAATGAGCCAAGGCTGTGCTCCCCATATCCATTTTGGGCTCTTCTTTGGAGGCTTTCAAGGGAGTACTCTCCCAGCCTAGAGTAAGGTCTTCCCTCTTGGAACCAGATCTAACTCGCCCCCATGGGATCTCCTGGGATCCACAGCCTGCTCTCCTAGTCCCACCAGGACAGTCAGTTCTTGATACCTTGAACCTGCTCTCCCTAAAGAGACATTATATGTTTCTGAGTCCTCCCCCGAGTAGCCCATATAGGAGTTTTGCAGAAAACATACGTTTAAAAGGAGATGCTAGGATTCCCCAGAGGAATCCCCAATCATTGACATTGGTTTCAGTGAGGGAGAGGATTCCTCCAGATCCCCCCTTGAGAATCTCTCATTTGAAGAGATTCTCAAACTTCTTAGACAGAAAGGGGGTTGGTCTTCTCAAACTTCTTCTTCTGAGGAATTAGTCTTTCTCAAGGCTTTCGGCTCTGGTCCATCTACTTATTGGATGGTCCCTCCCACTGATGAGATGATAGCTTTGATCTTATCCCAGGCATGGAAAGAACATGACATAGTTGAACCTATTATCAAGAAGACTGACAAGTTCCTAGTTGCTCCAAAGGATGATCATACTGAAGTAAGGGTCCAGCAATAGAGTCCATGATTGTGTTGGCAGCCAGCAAAAGAGAGCTTGCTGAGGAAAGTTCTTTAGTCCATCCACTGAACAAGGAGTCTGATGCTTTGGTCAGATTTAGGAAGCAAGTCTACATCTCATCTAATTTTTTGATGAAAGTGCTTAATTACCTGGCACACTTCACTCGCTTTCAGAGACATTTGATAAAAGAGATCTCCAATTCTGTCCCAGGGACTTTAGTCTTTTTTCTGATCCACAGTTATTGATTCTCAGCTGGCTACCCTACAGTCTTTATCCAATGCCTCTGTACACCTCATCTGTGGAGCAGCCTGTACCAGCATTTCCATCAGAAGATGTGTCTGGATATGGTTATGCGACTTTGTGGAGCACTTTAAGACATTCTTCATCAATGTCCACTATGATGGATGAACTTTATCGGTCCAAAAGTTATGGAAATTATTTCTAGGAGTGAGAAGGATGGTAAATCCTTATCTGTCATAGGGATTAAATTCTCCACCCTTCAAGGACCATCTCCAGAAACAGAAAGCAGTGAAGAGAATTTGGTTTCAAAAATCTCAGTGATTTTCATCTGACTCTTCTGGAGAATGAACTCCCTGTGGCAGAGGGGAAATCTCACATAATATACATCAGCCAAGAGGCAGAGGTGGTCTACAAAATCAAGGCTTCAGAGGTACATTCTCTGAGATGCCTTTCTAGCACTCCAGAACAGTTGACCAAGTATCGTTGTCTGGAGCAATTGGGTGGGGGGTGCTTATCTCTATATCTACTAACCTCGGTGTCCATCACTCAAGCCATATGGGTGTTGAGAATTATTTCCAGAGGCTACCTTATTCCCTTTCATTCACCTCCATTATATCCAATAAAAATTCTCACACAGAAAAGAAGTAATTTCAGAGATAAAAAAAGCTTCTAACCAATCAAGTCATCCAAAAGATCCCACTAGATCAGAAAGGATCTGAAATTTACTCAAAGTTCATTTTAGTGCCAAAGAAAAACATGGACCTAAGGCCAATTTTGGACCTAAACTACTTAAAGAAGTTTGTGAAACAAACAAAATTCCAGATGGCCACGGTTCAGTCAATTCTTCATTGTTGAAGAGAAATGACTAGATGTGTTTGATAGATCTCCAGAATGCATACTGCCACATGAAGATAAACAGACTGTCCAGGAAATATCTCTACTTCCACTCACTTCCAATTCAGACCTCTGCCCTTTGGACTCACCACAGCCCACCTGGTTGTTTACCAAATGCATAGCAGTAGTGGCAGCTCGACTACGACTGCCGGGGTGCCAAGTGCTCCCCCATTTGAATGACTGGCTCATCACTGCAACTTTCAGGGATCTACTCATTCAAGCCAGGGAATCCTTGCTCCACTTGTGTGATGACTTGGGAATAACAGTCAGTTTACAAAAATCCAAACTACAACCAGCTTAATCTCTGGAATTCATTGAAGCAGTTTTGGACACAAGATCTCTGATAGCAAAACTCCCTCAAACATGGATCTCGTCCCTCCACCAACAAGCTCACCAAGTCTTGTTCTACTGAAACCCACCTGTCAAGATAATTCTTCACCTTTTAGGCTCCATGACTACCTCCATTACCTTGGTATCATTAGCCAGCTTCTACATGTGAGCTGTTTAGTAGATCCTGGAGGTCCTATCCCAGTCAAGCTCACAAACATTTGCAGAGATCACATACATTGGTGGATAAGTTCTCCTCATCTACATCAGAGATTTCCTTTCATTCTTCCTCCCCCAGAGCCCACAATGACCTTGGATGCCTCCCAGTTGAGGTTGGGGAGGGCATTATCTGAGAAAGACAGTCCAAGGCTTGTGGTCTCAAACAGAAGCCAATCTCCACATCAATATTTTAGAAATGACAGCAGTCCTCCTAGCACTGGAGGCCTTTCAGGACTTTCTCCCCTTGGGTGTGATCTCTATCTAAACAGACAATATGGCTGTGGTTTAGTACATCAACAAGCAAGGAGGAACCAGGTCTTACCCCTTGTGTTGAGACGCCACGAAATTGTGGCAATGGATAATATCTTCCTGCCACTTGATTATAGCAAGGCATATCACATGGAAGTCCACCATTCTTGCAGTCAGGTTGAGCAGATCCATTCTAATTCCTAACAATTGACCCCTCAATTCACTGGTAACAAAGAAGATTTTAAGCCACAGGGGACAACCTTGTTGTGATCTCTTTACATCTCCCCTGAATACTAAATGCAACAAGTTCTTTGCCCTGATTCTTTGAGAGGGGGAGCAACCCAAGTATACTGTAACACACCATTGGTCCCTGGGACTCCTCTATGCCTTTCCCTCAAGACCAAAGATCCTAAAGTTCCTACAAAAAGCATCAGTATTGAAGGTCAAAGTCATCCTCATAGCCCCTTATTGACCTCGACAAGTATGGTTTGCCTTCCACTGACCTCATCCGATTCACCCTCCCTGGGCACTGGGCTCTGATCCAGACTTTGTCTCACCTGTTGGGGTCGCCTCACCTGAATATTCAGGCTATCAGATTAACCATATGTTTCTCCAATTCCAATGATGGTTCAACAGACCAGGTTTCTCTTTTTGTTGTTCACATCCTATCTTCCTCAGAAAAACCTTCTGCTAGGAAACTGTATAAGAGCAAATGGAAAAGGTTTTCTATTTGGCCTATGGAGGAAAACATTGCCGGGAGAGGGAATGAAAAGGGTCAATTTTGGACTTTCTGGCAGACCTTTCTCAACATGGCGCCAGCTATTTCACTATTAAGGTGCAATTAGCTGCCATTTTTTCTTTCCATGTGGGGGAGGAACATACAGCTATAAATAAACAAACAAACAAACACAAAATTCACGGACTGCACCAAGCTGCTTTAATGAAGAGCTAAAAAAGGATCCAAAATACTAAGCGCTTTCACCATCAAAACTAATGGCTTCTTCAGAGTAAAAGGAGCATACAATTACATTATTTAAATATAAAATTCCACTTGCATGTTAACCAATCACCTTTCTCGCTTAATTATCAATCACATTAACATACATTATAGTGTTTGTTACACCATAAAACATGCATAAAAGGCATACATAAAAAACATATATTTATATATACATGTTCCCCATAAACATTCCCTATACATACATGTTTTTTGTCTACTAATACTTTTACTAAAAACTGATTTTGATTTTAACAAGCATTACCCCCCAAAAGAAACATAATGGTTTCAAACAACCATTGCCCTTTGTTTTAAAATGGGCTTAATAGAGATATGGTCGTTGAGTCCAAGGTAAGTTGTTGCATTTACTATCACCTGCCATTTTAATTCTAAAAACTCAACTCTAACATTGTCATCACCACCTCTCTCACTTGTCAATACTCGGTCAACTACAAAAATATAAACTTTTTAAAATTTACACAATTCTTAGAATGCAAATATAATGCATTATAATTGTCTTTGTTTTTTATAGCTCTCTGATGTTCTGCTATCCTTTCCCTTAACTTACGTATGGTTTTCCCCACGTAAAAACCTGCACATGATATACATGTTGCTAAATAAACAACCTTCTTAGAATGGCAACTACATTTGCCTGGGCATGAAATTATTCTATTGTAACCCCTTACGGTCACATAGGGGCCATCGTTAATGTATCTACAGTACCTGCAGGATCCACATTTATACATTTGTGAACTTGTAAATCTTACTTTTGATCTCTCTAATAAATTATTTATATTTAAACCTTTTGAAAATATTATTTTTGGTGTTTGACCTAACTCTTTTTTGATCTCCATATCAAAAGCTAAGTCCCAAGATTTTCCAACAATATCTATGATATTGGATGTCTGAAAGTTATATTTCAAAACAAGAGCCCTAGAATCAAACGAATTTGGACCAGAGGGTTCCATTCCTTCCTTTACATCAATAATCACACTTATTTCTGTCAAAATAGGTTTAAATGATGTCCACCTTCTTTTCATCACCTCTTTCTTAACTGAAATCAACAGTTTCAGCGGGTAACCTCTATCAAGGAACATTCCTATTAGGTTATGCATCTCAACTTGATATATCATGTCATTACTTACAAGTTATGACAATCAAACCATCTGCCCTTTGATCACACTTCTACATTGATGCAGTGGATGACAACTTGAAAAATGTAACAATGAGTTACTATATGTCTCTTTTCTATAAATATTGCTTTCCAAACCTTCCAGTGTTTTAGTAAGCTTTATATCCAGAAAATCTATTGTTTTGTTGTCCTACGTAAATGTAAAAGAGAAAAATGGAGTAGTGGAATTAAGATATTCAACAAAAATCCTGGCTTCATCCTCATTTCCCCTCCAAAGAATCAGTATGTCATCTAAAAAACGATTATATACTACAATACGTTCAAAAAAAGGGGTAGGGAAAAGAAATATTTCTTCCCAATGGAGAAGTACCAAATTAGCAAAAATGGGGGCACATTTAGCCCCCATTCCCACCCCTGATATTTGATGGTAAATTTCTCCCTCAAATATCATATAGTTGTTTTTAAGCACAAGTTCCATGAAATTGTCTACATTTTTCAACTTTACAGCAGTCAGATGTTTACTTCTCAAAAGGCTTTCCCTAAAAAATTCCAACCCCTCTTCTTGTGGTATTGTTGAAAATATATTAACCACATCAATGGTAAGAAATGACCAGTTTAAATCACTTTTATCCAACCTATTCAGTCGCTGCAAACAGTGCCATGAATCCTTTAATATATGCCCAAAATTTTGAAAGTGTATGTTGAAGATTTTGGGGCTTACAATTGGATAATGCATTTCTTTCCAAATCCATCTCTTTGAAGCAAGTACCAAAAGGGCTCAGGTTCAACAAATTACCGAATGGTACTGAAAAAGGATCCATGGCTTACAAGCAATTGGTGGATTTGTATGACAAAACTGGCTTAGAGATTTTGGACATTATCATCATAAATAATATGAGTAAGTTAGAAATACTTGAAAAAGAAGTTGTTACTTTGAATGAAAGTATCACTAGTGATTTATTGTTTTTTCAGTATGTTAATATAATGTGGTGCTTAGTAACATTGAAATGTTTGTAGATAAAAATGTCAAAACTAAAATGAAAACGTTATCTAGAGACTTGTTGGATTACAAGAACAATATGGCATACACTTTTGGGCCTAACAATAATAATGTCATCAATAAATATGGTCCAAGTGATGGGCAAAGGTTCAACAACTTAGACAATGTCAACTATGATAATTGTAACAATGACTCTGGGGAATGTCACGATGAACAGTTTGTTTTTTTAGAAACATCTCCGGGATGAAGGAGATCAGAACGCCTGAGAAACAAAATGGGGGGTGGTTCAGGGAGCCAGTCGAATGGTTCCCATTACAATCAGCAACAAGGGAACAACTATCACAATACGAGAGGGCGGTGGTACAACAACCGGAGGCGGAGATAACCCAAGGACTGAACTTTTGTTCTAGCAGTGACGCTGTTAACATTAATAATATTGTCAGTGATGTGCTTTCAAGTACATTGGATTATAATGCTGATGTTGTTGAATTTATATGTGATACTGACAGTGTTGCTAGCAATATTTCATCAAGTTTATTTTCTTGCAATAACGTCACAGCTAAATTTAGATGTGAAGCGAGCACAAAAGCCGGCTTCACTATTTATAATTTCAGTACCTTGGAAATAAAAGAAATGTACCATGACTTACTAGCAAAGGGGTTTACGTATGTACCTGTGTTTTGTTATAACATTGTGGACTTTTTTACTAGTTTGAAAATATATACTAGGCAGTTGAACTTGGCTTTATATTTCAAAAGACAAAATGTACAGGACAATTTTATTTCTTCATCATTAACTAGGAAAAGTACCTCTATTCCACCCATAGACAAGGATGTGGCAGTATTTGAGAAATTATCTGTCAACAATATACGCACATATTTGGAAAGGAATAAATCTGGGGAGCAAGATAATCTTACAGAGATGGAGAGGTTAGCATTGAAAGAATTGACCACAAATAAGGAAGTCAGAATAATGAAGCCCGATAAAGGGGGTGGGGTAGTCATCATGGCTCAAATTGATTATGTAGGAAAAATGCAAGCTATTTTAGATGACAACACCACATGCCAGAGGGCTTCTAGATGTGAGATGAACATAGCATACCATAGAATTGATGTATTCCTAATGGGCACTTTGTTGGAAGGGGGGATTCAATAAAAAGAATATGGATTTTTGTTAGCTGAACACCCAATTACACCTGTAGTGTCCGGTATTCCTAAAATCCATAAAAATTTGAATGACCCCCCCCCCCTTTTAGACCAATAGTGGCAGCAAAGGGGTCCAAAACCGAACCATTAGCAGCATATGTAGATAGGAATACACAGTGTTTGCTAAGTAATTTTGGGCATATATTAAAGGATTCATGGCACTGTTTGCAGCGACTGAATAGGTCGGATAAAAGTGATTTAAACTGGTATTTTCTTACCATTGATGTGGTTAATTTATTTTCAACAATACCACAAGAAGAGGGGTTGGAATTTTTTAGGGAAAGCCTGTCGAGAAGTAAAGATCTAACAGCTGTAAAGTTGAACAATGTAGTCAGTTTCATGGAACATGTGCTTAAAAAACAACTATATGATATTTGAGGGAGAAATTTACCATCAAATATCAGGGGTGGCAATGGAGGCTAAATGTGCCCCCATTTTTGCTAATTTGGTACTTCTCCATTGGGAAGAAATATTTCTTTTCCCTACCCCTTTTTTTGAAAGTATTGTAGTATATAATCGATTTTTAGATGACATACTGATTCTTTGGAGGGGAAATGAGGATGAAGCCAGGATTTTTGTTGAATATCTTAATTCCACTACTCCATTTTTCTCTTTTACGTTTAAGTGGGACAATAAAACAATAGATTTTCTGGATATAAAGCTTACTAAAACACTAGAAGGTTTAGAAAGCAATATTTATAGAAAAGAGACATATAGTAACTCATTGTTACATTTTTCAAGTTGCCATCCACTCCATCAATGTAGAAGTGTGATCAAAGGGCAGATGGTTTGATTGTCACGCCTTGTATGTAATGACATGATATATCAAGTTGAGATGCATAACCTAATAGGAATGTTCCTTGATAGAGGTTACCCATTGAAACTGTTGATTTCAGTTAAGAAAGAGGTGATGAAAAGAAGGCGGACATCATTTAAACCTATTTTGACAGAAATAAGTGTGATTATTGATGTAAAGGAAGGAATGGAACCCTCTGGGCCAAATTTGTTTGATTCTAGGGCTCTTGTTTTGAAATATAATTTTCAGACATCCAATATCATAGATATTGTTGGAAAATCTTGGGACTTAGCTTTTGATATGGAGATCAAAAAAGAGTTAGGTCAAACACCAAAAATAATATTTTCAAGAGGTTTAAATATAAAGAATTTATTAGAGAGATCAAAAGTAAGATTTACAAGTTCACAAATGTATAAATGTGGATCCTGCAGGTACTGTAGATACATTAAAGGTGGGCCCTATGTGACTGTAAGGGGTTACAATAGAATAATTTCATGCCCAGGCAAATGTAGTTGCAATTCTAAGGTTGTTTATTTAGCAACATGTATATCATGTGCAGGTTTTTACTTGGGGAAAACCATACGTAAGTTAAGGGAAAGGATTGCAGAACATCAGAGAGCTATAAAAAACAAAGACAATCATAATGCATTATATTTGCATTATAAGAATTGTGTCAATTTTAAAAAGTTTATATTTTTTGTAGTTGACCGAGTATTGACAAGTGAGAGAGTTGGTGATGACAATGTTAGGGTTGAGTTTTTAGAATTAAAATGGCAGGTGATATTAAATGCAACAACTTACCCTGGACTCAATGACCATATCTCTATTAAGCCCATTTTAAAACAAAGGGCAGTGGTTGTTTAAAACCATTATGTTTCTTTTGGGGGGTAATGCTTGTTAAAATCAAAATCAGTTTTTAGTAAAAGTATTAGTAGACAAAAAACATGTATGTATAGGGAATGTTTATGGGGAACATGTATATATAAATATATGTTTTTTTATGTATGCCTTTTATGCATGTTTTATGGTGTAACAAACACTATAATGTATGTTAATGTGATTGATAATTAAGCAAGAAAGGTGATTGGTTAACATGCAAGTGGAATTTTATATTTAAATAATGTAATTGTATGCTCCTTTTACTCTGAAGAAGCCATTAGTTTTGATGGTGAAAGCGCTTAGTATTTTGGAGCCTTTTTTAGCTCTTCATTAAAGCGGCTTGGTGCAGTCCGTGAATTTTGTGTTTGTTTGTTCATTTATTTTTAGTGGTTACCCAGTTGGGTTTAGTGCATTTTATAACATACAGCTATACCTTCTGTTAGAGTATAAAATGATACACAGATGCACGTAGGTCACTGCAAACACACCCCACCATTTATTTTATAAAAGAAATAAGCGCTTTTGCCTTGACTATCATAAAAGACTTCATCAGAAGTTGCAAGGTAACAAACACAGGAAATTTAAAAGCTAGAGAACAATCACATGACTTCCTGAAGTTCATGTCTTAAAGTGAATGGTTTTAGTATAATATTAGTATCACTTTAAGAAATGAACTTCAGGAAGCCATGTGATTGTTCTCTTTTTTTTTTTTTTTTTTTTTGTGTTTGTTACCTTGCAGCATCTGCTGAAGTATTTTGTGATAGTCAAGATGAAAGCATTTATTTGTTTTATGAAATAAATGGCGGTGTGTGTAAAATAAATGGTGGTGTGTGTTTGCAGTGCGCTACATGGACCCGTATATCATTTTATTCTTGCTTTGTTCTTTTTTTATGGCTGTGTTTCTCTTAGATTATCCAAGACATTTCTCTGGAGCAGTTTTCTTTGTCTTCTTCACCCTCTGCTTAATGGATCCAGTCTCTCCATGGAATAGTATAACTGTTTTGCAGTTTTTGATGAGCTCTCCCTTTGAACCTGCTGTCAAAGCTGATCTGAAATTTCAGTTGTGGACGGCTTCATTTTTTGTATCTATCACTTCGGCCAGGAAAATTTCTGAATTACATGCCCTTTTCTCAAAACCCTCTTATCTAATTTTTTGCAAAGAGAGTATTTAAAAAACAGTCCATCCTTTCTTCCTAACGTGACTTCCGAATCATCCCTTAATCAGTCCATAAATTTGCCAGTCTGCTTAACAAATGTTTTAAACAAGGACAAATATACCTTGTATTTCCTAGATGTTCACCACCAGTTACACTTTTATTTGCATCAGACAAAATCTTTCAGAAAATCTGATCAGCTGTTTGTCTCCTTTTCCAAAGCCAAATTGGAAAATGCAGTATCCAAGGTCACACTATCTCACTGGTTGGTTCAGTGCATTTCTTTAATTTGCCAAGAAAAGGAGTTTTCATTCTCTTCGACCCTAAGGCTCATTCTACAAGATCTCTGGCTTCATACAGCCTTCTTCTCTTGTCCCAATTGATGATATATGTGCTGCAGCTACCCGGTCAAAAATTCATACCTTCATCTCACACTATAAATTGGATATCCAGTCTAGTACCAGGACCTCCTTTGGTTCAGCTGTGTTCAGGAAGATCCTTCTATGAGGCCTCCTGAATATAAAGGTAGCTGTGGATTCTTTCCCATCTGTTGAGGAATGGACAGGAAAGACAACATCAGATACAAAAGGTGTGTATTTACCATAACTTTAGATCTGTGTTGTCATATTCCATCCATTCCTCAACTACCCTCCCACTATTATCATCATCATTATCATCATCAACCCCCTTTTTTTCTATTTTCTACATGGGGTCAAGGTGTCAAGCAACTGTCTCCATCTCTGTCTCTATTCAATGCCACTCTCCTGCCTTCTTTGACACCCATGTCTGACTGTCACAGGTGTTCTGTCACACAATGGATCCACCTCTTTGATGGACACCCTTGTTTCCTCTTGCCTTCTTCCTGTCTGTCCCAAATCTCCTTCACTAGATTGTTTTCTCCTTTTCCAAACATGTGCCTGAGCCACCTTAGTCTGTTCTCTTTGACCATTTCTACAATTGGAGTTACTTTGGCATCTGTTCTTATGTCCTTTTTTTCTTTTTCTGTCCCACTGTGTGCATCCTACCACCCACTATAGGAGCTATATCTCCATCACCTCTAGCTTTGTCAGCTGCTCTGCCTTTACTGCCAAGGTTTCTGTATCATACAGTAGTACTGGCTGTACCACTGTTTTGTACACCTTACTTTTTAGCTTCATTGGCATTCTTCTGTTGTATATTACACCTTACACTTTGTGCCAGTTGACTGAGTCTGCACCTCCTCTGATTCTGTCTTTGACCTCCTCATTCAGACGTCATTCTCCTCAACTATCCTTCCCAGATATGTGAAGTTGTTAACTGTTGTACTATTTTCCCTTCTGTTTCATTTCTCAGCTCTTTTGAACACCATCATTTGCTTGGCATTACAACTGTGTTATCTGTACTCAGTTTCATCCCATGTGCCTCCGGTTTTGCATTCCATTTTCCTGTCCTTTGCTGAAGATCCTGCACAGAGTCTGCCTGTAATGCCACATTGTCTGCATAGAGCAACTTTGTTGATCTACCCCCCTGACTTGCTTACTAATGTAGTCCATCACTAGTATGAACAGCAGTGGTCTCAGAGTTCAACCCTGATGCATACCCACTCCCACTGGGAACCCTTTTCTGAGACTGAACACTGTTCATACTTGAATCATTTGGTCCTTGTACATAGCTTGCACTATTTCTACCAATACTTCTGGGACTTTGAATCACCATATAAATGCCTAATCAGCTTTCTTGGGACCTTGGCATTTGCTTTCTCCAAGTCTAGGAATGCCTAGTTGGACTCTTTCCTCATCTCTTAACTTCTTCTCAACTGTCTGTCTCACTGCAAACAGTGGGTCAGTTGTGCTGCATCCTGATCTGAATCTGAACTGCTTATCACCCATCTTACTTTCTACTATTCTGTGTAATTGTTTATCAAGCACCCTCTCTGGAACTTTCATGCAGTGTGACAGGAGTTTGATACCCGTGTATTGCCACAGTTGTGAATGTCCCCTTTATTATTGAATACTGGCACTAATATGCTTATTCTCCAGTCATTCCCTTTCTCTCCACACTATGAGTACCCTCATGAACCATTTCTCCCCATCTCATCCAGCATCTTTATAATATCTGCTGTGACCTCATCTAAGCCTGCTGCTTTCCCTGAGTCCATTTTCTTTAGTGCTGTTCTTATTTCTTCTATGGTAGGCTCCTTCTCTTCTCTGCTCTCATTGTAGACTATGTCTGGGGCAGTGCAGCTTCTGTGGGGGAAGGGGGTTTCTTCATTCAGAAGCTGCTGGAAATACTCCATCATTCTGCCTTTGATATCCTGTGGACCAGTGAGCAGATTATTGCTGGCATCCCTTATGAAGTGTGTTTAACTATCTTCTTTATTTTCTTTCTTTGCCTTGCAGCCTGATATAGCTTATTTGTGCCATCTACAACACCTGCTACAACAAAATCGCCAAATTCGCCACAGGGGCATCCTACCATAGTCACCAGTGTCTCTCACTTGCTGAACTGGGCTGGCTTGAACTCCCTCACCTCCTTCAATGGTATCAACTATCACTCACAAACAAACTAGTAAACCATCCACTAAATGTCCCATCCCTCCAGAATCTACTCCAACCCTATCGCACCACCAGACCACTAAGATCCAGCAACAAAAATCACTTGCAGATCACTAAAGCCAATAACTCTGCTGGTGAAGCACTATTCTCTTGCGCCATAGCCAAATTATGGAACTCCCTCCCACCCACAATTACCTCCGTACCATCATGCACCCACTTCAAAACTTTACTAAAAGTGCACCTAAAAATATGCTGGCTGTGCACTTACAACTCCCACTCTAATATCACCCACACCATCCAACCACTCCCTTTCTTTCCACCCCACTAACTACCTTGAGTATAGCAAGCTCAGATGCTCATAAGCTTAGCACTTATTATACAGCAGGAACTTCTTATTGTTGTTGTTGTTGTTTGTCTTTCGGCTTTTCCAGGTTAGGGGTCACCACAGCGGAACTCCAGTCCGCTAATGATTGGCAGTTAGTTTTTTTTTTATGGTGTCGAGTTGCCAGCCCGACGCCCAACCTTCAATGAAGGCACGCCCATTCAACGCATGTCTTTCGAGCAGGAACTTCTTATTGTAACATTTGTTAATGTCTGTTATGTACTTCGCAGATAAAGATTCTAGTTGTCTACTGATGTACTATGTTCTTCATCTGTAAATATGTTTGTAATTAATTGCTATGTTAAATTGTTAATTGCTATGTAATCCAATGTAACTACTGTCTGTTTATTTTAACTGTGGAGCTTTTCTCCCCGGGCCTCCGCTGAAAATGGACCTACGTCCAGTCGGACACTCCCAGTCAACAAATGTAAATAAATAAATAAATCTACTGACTCACTTTACAGAGGCTGGTAGAGTGCCTTTGATGCCATGTTCTTTGCTATAGCAAATCCTTTCTTAGCCTTTTTGTTATCCAACCAGTATTCCTTTGTATCCTGGTTTGTCTTTTCTATCTCTCACTTTTTCCTGCACTTGTTTTTTCCTTTTGATGACTTTCTAGACTTCTGCATTTCACCACTAACTTTTCTTATGTCCCTTATTTCCATACGTTGCTCAGCTGCATATGTGTTCTGTAGTTGTCACAAATGCTGTTTTGATCTGCTGCCATTCTTCTTCAACTCCACCTATTTCCTCTGCTTTTTCAGGTGCTAGAGCCCTGAGTAATTCCTCAAACTGTTGTGCTTTCTCTCTAGTCAACTTTCTTTAGACCTTAGAGACTTCTCTGACCACTGCTTGCAGCTGATTATGGCAACCAGTGATTTATGTGGGCTGACACTGTTTCACTGTGGATGACTTTGCAATTGTTGATTCTACCCCACTGCCCTTTCCTTACTAGGAGGAAGTGTATGTGAGTTGCACGTGGCCACTCTTGTATGTGGTCTTGTGACTGTCCGGCTTTCTGATCCATGTGTTAGCTACTATCAAGCCATTTGTCAGACAGAAGTCTAGAATAGCCTCTCCTTCTTTATTCCTGTTGCCCCACCCATGTGGACCCAGGCAGGTCACCCATTAGCAACACCAATTCCTGTTATCCTGTTCCTGCAACTTACACAACTGTACTATATATATATATATATATATATATATATATATATATATATATTCAGGATAATGGACTACATCAAGCTATTAATGCATTTAAAGAATCTAGTCTTAGTGACAAACAAGTGAAGTAAAGAATTTTAAAGGCAATAAGAATACCTAAATCAGTAAATACAGAATTCACAGAAATTAAAAGAACTAGTAATTTAAGTCAAATTGTGTGATGAAATCGGAGAAACAATATGCAAATCGATATTAAATAAGCACACTGAGCTAACCTGGAACAGAGGGCAGTACTATATAAGGAAGTTATTCTGACATGCAGTGCCGGTCATACTAATCACACTAAGACAATAGACATGGCTCGTTATAACTAGTTAGGCCCTCTGGGAGAGTATCAGTGTTCTTGGCTACAATCTATTGCTTTATTCCAGCAAACAGTAAAAATCAGAGTTAAAAACAATATATATATATATATATATATATATATATATATATATATATATATATATATATAAAACACACACACACATAAAGTTTCTCTTACCTAGCAGTTACACAGTAAATTACAAAACAACACTTAATGGTTTGAGATAAGTTCTGGAGTGTCTTACTTACAATATCTATGGATTTATAACTGGCTAAGCCCCATGGGAGGGTTAGAGTGGGCCTGCCTGCAACCTATCTCTTTATTTCAACAAACTGTAAAAATTAGAGGTAAAAATAAAATATAAATCAAAATAAAGCTTCTCCTAATGATCAGTCAGTAAATCACAAAATAGTACTGGATGGCTTGAGATAAAGTCTGGAATGCCCTCCCTACATTCCATGTGAATTTATAGCTGGCTAATCCCTTTGGGAGGGCTAGAGTACACCTGCTTATATCCTTTGCTTTGTAACAAGCAGAGGTAAAAAATAAAATATGACTCAAAAGAAAGCTTCTCTTACCAAACAATAAATTAAAAAAATTGACACTGGATGATTTGAGATAAGGTTTGTAGTGTCCTGGCTGCAATCTGTATGAGTGTATAGTTAGCTATGCCCCTTGGAATGGCTAGAGTATGCCTTCCTACAATCTATCCCATTCTTGCAACAAACAGTAAAAATCAGGGCTAAAAAATAAAATATAACTCAAAATAAATTATTCAGCATGACCAAATCACCTAGAACCAATTTTGCACTGCTGAGTGGCTAGCCCTGACATGGCGCACAGTCTGTGATCAGTGTTCTCCTGTCTAGAGAATACTGTGCATCACAGCTGCTACTTAAAGCAATTGGTCTATACAACTCTTCTCCCAGTAAGCACCAGCTACAGTCTGTGCTGCTGCTTATCATTCCATTAAATTTTTGGGAGTGTTTGAGGTGGAATCCCTCAGTGGAAAACATGCAAACTCCACCCAGGCATTGGACAGAGGTCAGGATCAAACTTTGTCCCTTTTACATGAGAGGCAATGACCTGAACCATTATGTCAATTGTGTCCCAGACAGGTAAAGAAGGTAGTCATCAGATACACTTCATAATAGGTGTCAACAACAACCTGTTCACTAGTCCACAGGACATCAATGGCAGATGGAAGGATTACGTCCAACAGCTTCTAAATGAAGAAAACCCAACAGAAACTGCACTGCCCCAGGCCCAACCTATGATAAAAAGGAAGAAGAGCCCACCCTCAAAGAAATAAAATGACACTTAGAAAAATGAAGTCAGGGATTGCAGCAGGCACTTATGTTAGGTACGTTAGGGAAGAAATGGCTCCAGAGGGTCCTCAAAGCAGTATGGTTAGAAAGACATATCCTAAATGAGGGGAGAACAAGCATTCTAGTTTCAGTGCACAAAAACAGAGGACATTCACAGCTGTACTATCACACAGCATGAAAGTGCTGGAGAGAATGATTGATAAACAAATACACTGAATAGTGGAAAACAAGATGGGCAACTGATGTTTGCAATGGGACAGATAGTTGAGAAGAAACTAGAGGTGAGGAAAGTGTCCAACTGGGCATACCTAGACTTGGAGAAAGCATATGACAAGGACCTGCTGATTCGAGCTGTCCTGTAATGATTTGAAGTCATGGAAATATTTTTTTAAACACCTTTATTGAATTATCACTTGTAACATATTGGTAGAATTAGTGCAGACTATATACAAAGGCATAATAACATAAGTACAAACAGTCTTCAGACTCACAGACGGGTTCCAATTGGAGTAGATATGCATCAGGGTTGAGCTCTGAGCCAAGTATTGTTCCATACTGGTGATCGACTACATTAGCAAACAGGCTGAAGGGGACAGATCAACAAACTATTTGCAGATGATGTGGCATTACAAGCAGACTCTGAACAAGAACTTCAGCAAATGTTAGGGGAAAGGAATGCAAAACTGGAAGGTGCATGGGATGAAACTGAATTCAGACAAGACAGTTGTCATGGCAGCATTTTGGAGAAATCAAAAGAAACTGAAAATTGAGATAGAAAGTAAACAGTGGAGCAGGTTAACAATTTTGAGTATCTGGTACCCCACCTAAGGGGTGGTTGAGGTGAAGGGAAGTCTGAATGAGGAGGTCGAAGATACAATCAAAGGGGCTGCAGCCAGTTGGCACATAGTGTCAGGGGTAGTGTGTGACAGAAAAATGCCAAAGAAGATGAAAAGGAAGATGTACAAAACAGTGGTGCAACCAGTACTGCTGTGTGGTATAGAAACTTGGGCAGTAAAAGTAGAATATAAGAAGCTAGAGGTGATAGCAATGAAGTGCCTGAGACAGCTGGTAGGATGCACACTATGGGACAGACAAAGTAATGAAGGCATCAGAGCAGAAACCAAAGTAGCTTCAACTGCAAAGATGGTCAAAGAGAACTGATTATAGTGGTTCTGAAACGTGCAGGAAAACAGAAAACAATCTGGTGAAGAAGATTTGGGAGAGAGGAAGAAGGCAAAAGGAAATGATTGTGTCCGGCAAAGAGATGGATATATCTCATGAGAGAAAAACTGTAATAGTCAGGCATGACTTGTCAAAGAAGGTAGGAAAGTGGCACTGAATCAAGAGAGATGCCAACAGTTGACACAGCACCCGACCCCATGTAGAAAAAAAATGAAAAAGGGGGTTGATGATGATGATGAAATCAAAATAAATATTTACCAACCAAGCAAGTTACACAATAAAGCACAAAGCAGTACAGGAGGGTTTGAGATAAATGTTGGACTGTCCTACCTTAAATCTGTATGGATTCATAACTAGCTCTCTTGGGTAGGCTAGTGTGTGTCTGGCTACAGTCTAGCCCTTTCTTCTAACAAACAGTAAAAAATCAAAGGTAAAAAAAATATATATATATTAAAATAAAGCTTCTCCTACCCAGCAGTTACTCAGTAAATCTGAAAACAACAAAGGGTGGTTTGAGATAAAGTCATACAGCAGTACTGTTTGAAAAGAGAAAAAAAACACTATGCAGTATTTGCAACAAACCCAAACCATTACACTGAAGCAGATTTTTATGTCATCTGCTGTACTTGCTCTGGTCTGCTTAACATTTCCCCCTTAACATAGTTTAATGCAAATACCCAAGTTTTAGAATTGAATAGTGAAGATTATTCAGTAGATCTGGAATTATTGAATAATAAGACATAAGAAATAAGACATGCAGGCAGATCCGAGTGTGTGTGAATGTGCCTTCTTTGAAGGTTGGGCACCGGGCTGGCAACTCAACACCATAAAAATTCACTGCCAATCATTAGCGGACTGGAGTGCCGCTGTGGAACTGGGAAAAGCAGAAAGACAGTTTATTCAGTAGATCTGGAATTACAGCAAGTATGAGTATGTCATTTTATTTTCTAAAATTTCTATCACTTCTGCCCTATTTGCTTTGAGACTTTGTGAAATTTGTATTTGTAAGAATTTTTAAAAAATCTTTCTCTGGCCTTCATGCATTGAAAACCGTATTAAAGACATCCATTTTTACAGAACATATCATGACTGGGTTTGGTAACCTCTTGCTTATCCTATTTCAGTGCCGAAAGCATCTGAAAACTAACATGTATATTTTTTGCTTTCTCAGCATGGAATTCAGCTTTGCAATGTGAGGACTGCCCAAGGAGAATGCATGATTTTTTTATTCTTTCCTTTCAGGTACAGTTTTTCTAATAGTTCTATTGGTTGATATCTGGTTACATATACATGTACTCTAAAATGTCAAAACATATGATATTGCATGGTGGTCAGAATTTAAATAACCATCCTGAATACTGCAATAAAAAAAATCTAAAAATTGCTTTAAGAATCAGTAGGTCTAAGACAGCTATTGAGTAAATGTAAGGAGCTAGAACATTTCCAAAGACCTGAGTTAAGGTGCACTGCTTTTATGTGTAACACCGTAACTTTGAACATACTCCAAACCCACAGTTGTAGAAGTCCTTCCTGCCTGATCTTAAGAGTCTACTTCAGAATTCTGCCAGTTGCTGAGAATTGATGCTTTGCATATTTATAGCCGAATTTTTCATATCTCCTTGGCTTAAGTCTTCACTATTCGTCTTAAATAGATCACTGCAGCTGTTTCCAGTGTTATAAACATGAGCATTTTTAATATCATAACTATGCAATATGTACATCAGACCTAATGCACTGCATAATAATGTCACAAATATCTTCACTTTAACATGTTTCTAGTATACTAGATATATGCACTCATTTTTCCTGCTTATTTATAGTCTTATGCGGTATAACAATGCATGTGCATAAAAGTAGTAGACATATTGGACTTACTGCCTTGGTAACTTAACTGCAGAGCATGTGTTCTACCTAGCACAGTTATGTGTGGATATGAAATTGATAGCATCTTTCTTGGTATCATCAGTAGTGTGCAATTATTTCATTCCATTTAAATCACCAGACATCTTCACTGAAACCTCTTAATGTGCCTTGAGGTTGCATGACATATGCAAACATATTATGTAATGGGTTTTACACCCTGAATGGAGGGTAGTCAGAGCTTATTCCCATTTTATCAGGGCTTTTATTATCCATTTTTTATTTTCAGTTTTTGTTAAAATGATGCATCAGGTTATGCTGATAGCACCTTTCTTGGCATCATCAGTAACATGCAATTATTGAAGCCAATTTTAATTAACAGACCATTTCACTGAAACTTCTTAATGTGCCTTGAGGTTGTATGACTTTTGTGCAAATAATATTAAGTAGTGGGGTTCTACCCCATGCATGGAAGTTAAGTAGGGCTTGATGTTCTTCATATTAATCACTACTGTAGTAGCCTAAGCAGTATGGGTTGTATTCTGCACAGGATATAACAGATGGCCAGCTTCCAAAGCTGCAGAGCACCTTCCATGCACCCAAACCATTAGTCAGTTCAAGTTGCGCTGACATGTTTAGATGCCAGTTCCATCAGAGATTTCCTGACACTGAAAAGAGCACTCCTCTGCTGGCTTTTGAGGATTGACAGTTGGCTTGTCCTGTTCCATTGCTGGGCAGACAAGTTCTGCTTAGAGAAAACTCTTCCACATATTACTTTAATGTTTAAATTTACTTTCTTGTTTGGGAAAGTATTTAGGCTTAGGATATATGTTTTATTAACTGTCACACAACTTTGTTGTACTTGTAAACAGGAATGCATTTTTGTGTTTGACAGTTTAAAAGTTTGTTTAAACATTTCAAAATCATTTTTTCCTGTAGAGAATACTTTTTACTGTATTTTTATTGGGAAATTTTTTTTTACATTACTTTTGAAATTTTACCGACTTGTGCTGCTTAGTTTCCCAAGGAAAGAGGCTTGATCATGAAACAAATTACCGGTCCTATAGTCAATCATTGTTCCAGCCAGAAAAAAGAAAAAATTAACTAAACAGCCTTTGCCACCACAGCAGGCTAGACATTTCACTCAGTGGCAGATGAGTGTCTCTGCTATGGCCAAAACTGGTTTTCTCAGACCACTCATCTTTTTTCCCCAGATCTTTCTGGTATTATCCATACATCCACTATTGATCAGGAGTTAGTCACATCCTCTGCAGTATTTTGTTTCCCCTTCAGTGGATGAGGCAAAGCCACTTTTGTCAGGGTTAGGAGAAGGGGCAGGTAAGGTGCCCCTGTTTAGCCAGAATATTGTGCCCTTCCATGGGGAAGCTGTTGATGCCATTAAAACCCTGTTCGTCCTAACTTTCCTGTCAAAAAGAAATAGAGAACTAAACATATATCTTCTGTAATTCCAGTTTCATTGGACAGGAGTAGTTAAGTTTGTCTCAGGCTACTGACCCTTCTTATCAGGTGGTTTTTGGTAAGAGAAAAAGGAATACAACTTTTCCTGAAGAGATTCAAGAACTGAATCTGGAGAAGAATGTGATGGGACAGAGACAGGTTTTTCTCCTCAGAATTTTTTGTCACACTATTTGCTATCTGCTAGATAGCATACTATCAGAATCTCCATGTCAGGAATTCTCTTTCTCTGAGATTATTTTCTGAATGTGCCAGTGTTTTCGGTAGAAGAACACTGATATTTCACAGTCCCTCAGAAAACAATATGAAATGTTACAAGTAGAATTTCCAGAACCCCTTCCTATTCCCCCAGTGCTGCCGGCATTGGAGGATGTATTTTTCACAGCCTTTGATTGCCCTGATAGCCAGTCCTCTGCACCTAAGAAACCAGATAGAATGTGCAAAGTCCCTCAGTCCTTCAAATTTCTATACACTTATCTCAGACCTGACCAGCAGCTATAGCTTTAGTCAGTCCAGCTGCTGCCAAGCATTTTATTAACTCTAATTCTTCCCCTTCTGTCAAGGATGGTAAATTAATTGATAACTCTGGGAAAATGTATGCTTCTGCAACTTTAATTTTTTTGAATTTTGATTTATTGAGCTGATATGTTAAAGTTGATTATGTCTTATTGTGAAAGCATGAGGATTTTTTTTTTATTTTCATTTCCTTCTTATGAGGAAAAATTTGCTTTGTGTAGTTTGGTGTATTCTGTTTCTCAGTTCACTACTCATTGAGCGAAGTGTATTTATGGCACTGTAAATACTGTATCCAAGGATGTTGCCACTGGCGCTGTGTTGTGGAGGTTTGCCTGGATGCTTTTTCAGAATTTCCCAGAGGATGTAAAAATGAGATTTTAAATTCACCTTTGGATAGCAATTTTGTTTTTGGTCCCTCTGCTGCAGAAGTTATCAAAAACTGTGATGAGAGGGGTAAGCTGATACAGGGAATCACTCATATTTTTCAGCCCTCAACTTGTAAATTTCCCAAGGGTTTTTCTGCTCCCTTGTCTAATTCTTGCAAGAAATAAAACAGTGTCTTCAAAATGATGGTAAGCAGTCATTTAAAAAATAGCATGGAGGTTCTAAAAAAAAAGCAGGAACACACAGGTACAAAGAACAGTAAAATAAGTCACCCCCCAGCAGTCCATAGTCCCTTCCTGAAAGTCTAAATCTCCATTTCTGTCTTTGAGAATAGATTGTTTCAGAGAAATGGGTACTGAAACTGATTCAGCAGGATTACAGATGGTGGTAGGAAGAAATTCTTCCTTTCCAGGGAATTATTCCACATCTACCCAACTAAACTAATCTGTTCTCTCCTGTCCTGCAGCACATGCTTTCGTTTTTATTCAAGAATGTTTCTGGTGCCAAAGAAAGAAAATGCCTGGAGACCAGTTCTAGACCTTTCCCTCCTAAATCAGTTTGTGATAGTACCCTTGTTCGAAATGCTTTCACTACACAACCTTTTACCCCATCTTCCTTATTTGAGTTTTTTGGTAACCTTAGACATAAAAGATGCTTATCACATTCCTATCCATCCAGACTTCAGAGGTTTCTTAAGATTTTATGTCTGGATCACATTATCAGTTTTCTGTTTTACCATTCCAATTATCCACTTCTCCAAGAGTGTTCACAAAGTGCCTAGCACCAGTTATAGCACATTGCAGGCAACAGGCTATCCACATTTTTCCATATTGAGATGACTTGGGTGAGAGCTCTCCCATGCAAGATGGAATTCCAGAGAACATTCAAAAGTCATTTTTGACTCCATCACACATTATTGTATCCCTGGGGTGTCTGCTAGACACTTCAGTACAAAGATATTTTCTTTCATAGGATGAATAGATCTATATTTAGATCTGTTCCAGGAGTTTTCTACTCAGACTTTGGTCACTGTGAGGGAATGCCTCAAGATTCTGGGTCTCATGGCATCTATGATTATTATGATACTACTGGCAAGACTCCATATGAGAAAGATACAATATCTGAAGTCTCTTTGGTCCTGCACCAACACCCACTATTTTTTAAGATTCCAGTTCTGTGATTTATGAGAAGAGAAATCAGTTGGTGAGGACCTCAAATATCCCTGAATCCAGGTCCCCCTTCTCCTCTCCTGCTCCAAAGCAGAGAGCCACTGCAAATGCTTCTGACTTTGATTGAGGAGCAGTATCAAGAGGGATAAATGTGTAAGGTAACTGTAACAATAGAGACAGACACAAGCACATAAGTATAAAAGAGATGCCCTTATTAAAACACTCAACTCTCCATCACTTTTGATCCCCAGGGCCACTTCAAGTTGTTACAGACAATACCACAGTGATGTGGTACATAAGTAAGCAAGGGGGATCCAGGTCTTACCCTCTATGCAGTCTAACCATATTAATATGAGATGTATCTTTGTAGCACAATCTCAATTTACAGGCTTCCTACATTCTATCACAGCAAAACTGTTGCAGACAAGCTGAGGATAAAGGCAGACCCTCATGAATGGAAACTAGATCAGGGGTCTTCCAAGAGTCGATACATCTATGGAGAGTTCCTCGAGTAGATCTTTTTACTTTCTCTCTGAAAAATCAACTGGCAGAATTCTGCTCTGGGACTCCATGCAATAAGGCCTGGAAGACATATGCCCTTTATATTCCTTGTACACGAATGTTCCTTTATGCATTTCCACTCTTTCCACTGATATCCAGGGTACTTCTGAAGATTCACAAGGAATCCCTCAAGACCATTGTGGTGACTCCCTTCTGGCCCAGGCAACAGTTGTTCTAATTTCTTTTGGAATTTGCCAGGTGCAGTTACCACAACCTTCCTCACAGACTGAATCTTTTCATACAAGAACAGGGATGCTTCATACATCCTGACCCACAGCAAATTCAGTTGACTGCCTGGATGATAGGGTCTTAATACCTTTTAGGTACTTAAACTGCTTTCAAACAAATCAGACCAAAAAGTACACAATGAGGAACCTTGTTTGCAGACAGAAACGCCTCCGAGTCAAAAAGCTTCTTAACGCTTTTATTTTGAACAAACCAAAAGAGCGTTTTCGCCACAGACCACTGCAGCTTCTTCAGAGAAACAAGTTAGACAAAAAACACTCACTTTAAAAATACTACATCAGGAAATGACATATTCCTGTTTCCTGTTACCGAACAGTTGTATTTAAAAACACATACAAAGTGCTAAAAAGTTAAAGGCATCCCACATTTAGAATCATTTTAAAAGTAGCACACAACAATAAGAAATGGATTCAATTATATGAAAAAAGATCTCAGCGACTTAACAATAATATGGATGACAAAAAACAGATGTCATTACTATTTACAATAAACTACTATACAAAATATGTAAGTAGCTCTATCGAGAAATATACTCTGATACTCACTTAAAACATTAAAAACAAATTTGCCTTATATGAGGTGTGTATAAGGGATAAATACTGCTCATATTTGCTCAGGCTTAGTTTATTAACCATTCTGTTTGTGCTGTAACCATGCAGGACTAAGGAAAAAAGAAGAAGAAGGGGAGGGAGAAAAGGAAAGGAAAAGTATCCTTTGCCCTGGAAAACACGTCGACCTAAAAGATTCAGCACGTGAGAATCCATTGTGTCTTCCTACTAAGACCACTAAGACTAGGTTATAAACCTGACTGTTAGGTTAAGCAAGCCCTGAATGGTAGACGGTCAAGTCAACTAGCTAGACCCAATGTGTTAGTGCAAGGTGCTGAAAACACACAAGACTGCCAAGTCATCCAATATGTGTTGCCTGATATACGGGTCAGACCTAAAGTCAGAGAAAACTATATAATAACAGTAGGTTTTACCTAAAATAACTTTTAATTTAAGAACTGGGGCAATGTTGCAGTTAGTGTTAAGGCCAGGAAGGCAGAAAGCGTCCAAGCGCAACTGCCAATCCAGCTCACAATTTTCTAGTATTAAAGATACAGGGCCCCCTCTGATATGATGCGGTACATGGTCTATAGCCATAAAGCTAAAACTATGTCCTGGGAACAATGCAATATGTTTGGCCAGTGCGTTGTCATCTTTACATGTCCTAATTGCATACAAGTGCTCATACATCCTATCTCGCAGTCTCCTGTCGGTTTTTCCGATGTAGAACCCAGAGCAGCAGTTGCACATAGCAATGTATATAACTGATTTGCTCTCACAATTGCGCGTGCTTGATGACAAACTTCCTGTCCCTAACAAGGAACGTCTCCTGTTCGGACATTGTTACAGAAGTTACAGAATCCACATCTGGACATTCCTTTCCTTTTATAAAAACTATGCTGTTGAATATCCCTTTGTAATAGTTCCTTCAAATTTTTAGATCGTTTAAAAATAAATCTGGGTTCGTCTCCCAATTTTCCTGCTAATGATGGGTTTGAGGATATCAACCTCCAATTCTTACGGATGATGTCCAGGATTGCTTCTGAATTAGTACTAAAAATAGTGAGCAAGCTCAAAGATAAATCTGTGTTTGATTCTCTGCGGTCAACATTGCTACCTATTAGACCACTTATAGGCACCTCATCTGTGAAACTACTAACTACACTGGAGGAGACCTTTTGTTTAGTCAATAAAGGGGTGTAGAAGCCTCTAGTTCTTTTAAGAGTAACTTCCTCAATAAGTTCACAAACCATTTTCTCAGGATAGCCACGGTTAGTGAACATTTCCTTCAGAAATGAACATTCCTTAACAAAATCCACAATAGTGCTGCACATTCTTCCTGCCCTCACCAGCTGTCCCTTCACTATAGATCTTTTTAAACAGAATGGTTAATAAACTAAGCCTGAGCAAATATGAGCAGTATTTATCCCTTATACACACCTCATATAAGGCAAATTTGTTTTTAATGTTTTAAGTGAGTATCAGAGTATATTTCTCGATAGAGCTACTTACATATTTTGTATAGTAGTTTATTGTAAATAGTAATGACATCTGTTTTTTGTCATCCATATTATTGTTAAGTCGCTGAGATCTTTTTTCATATAATTGAATCCATTTCTTATTGTTGTGTGCTACTTTTAAAAATGATTCTAAATGTGGGATGCCTTTAACTTTTTAGCACTTTGTATGTGTTTTTAAATACAACTGTTCGGTAACAGGAAACAGGAATATGTCATTTCCTGATGTAGTATTTTTAAAGTGAGTGTTTTTTGTCTAACTTGTTTCTCTGAAGAAGCTGCAGTGGTCTGTGGCGAAAACGCTCTTTTGGTTTGTTCAAAATAAAAGCGTTAAGAAGCTTTTTGACTCAGAGGCGTTTCTGTCTGCAAACAAGGTTCCTCATTGTGTACTTTTTACCTTTTAGGTACTTGTTTACTGAGGATGTGCAACAGATACTAATGGAGGGAAGTAAGCCTGCTACTTTAAAATCATATATTAGTAAATTGAAAAGGTTTAATAGTTACTGTCAACAGCATAACCAGTACCCATTCAGGACTAGTGTTCCTCTATCAAGGTTCATTTGTTGGCCATTTCAGCATAATATATCCATGGACCCCCCCCCCTTCAAGGCATTCCCATGTCAAAATGTTTTTGAAAGAGGTGTTGCATAAAAGACCTCAAAGAAAACTGGTGGCTCTTCTTTGAGATCTTAATTTTGTGTTAGAGAAGCTGACATTTGCTCCATTTGAACCAGCTCACCTGGCTGACTTGAGGTTCTTAACATGGAAAACAGTTTTACTAGGTAGTCTGACCTCTGAAAGAAGAATATCTCAGCTACAAGCTGTTATGGTAGGTCAACCTTATCTCATTTTTTCACGGAGACAGGGTTTCCTTGATAGCTAATCCTGCTTTTATGCCTAAAGTGGTATCCAGGTTTACTTTAAGCCAAATAATCTATCTCCCTGTGTTTTTCACTGAACCCCTAAATGAAGAAGAGAGTATATTTCATACATGGAGGGTCCACAGACAACTCTGGTACTATCTTGACAGAACAAAATCTTTCAGAACTTCCAAACAGTTGTTCATTTCTTGTGAAAGTAAGAAGGGACAACTTGTGTCAAAGCATACTATTTCCAAATGGTTGTCTTGGGCTGTTAAATTTTGTTATTCCAACCACAATGCAATTATTCCAGAAGGGTCAAGGCACATTCTGCCAGGACCTTGGTTTCATCTATGGCTTTTTGAAAGTGTTAAACTCTAGAAGTATTTATTCTAGAAACAGCAACTTGGTCTTCTGTACATACTTTTACAAATCACTACAATCTAGATTCCTTCCTCGGGTCTAGGTCAGGCTTTGTTAGGACCATTCTCCAGGGGCACCCAGGCTGTTCATATTCCAACCCCCAGATGTTCGAAGCTGTGGTAATCTACACGTATATCTGAAACTAGTTTCCTTAAATCTTTTTCACATAACTTCAGGAATATGTGTAATGTGTTGCACAATGGGGGATTGAATAAACTAAGGAAACTAGTTTCAGATAGCTGTCATCACAAGTGGTTTAACTTAACCTTGGATCAATTATTAGCTCTTAAAACATTACACTCTGACAAGTCCATAAGAATTATGAGGGCTGATAAAGGTTCAGGGCTAGTCTTAATGGAGCAAGATAAATATGTTCATCACTTACAGAATGACCTGAATAATAGTGAATTTTACACTTCAGTTTCTATGAATGATGTGACTAAGGCATTTTTGAAGATAGACAGAACAATTGCTTCTTTATTAAGAGTAAAAGCATCTCTGAGGAAGAAACGAAATTTATGACAGTTAGTGCACCTCACTTAGGAAGGTTTTTCGGCATCCCAAAAATACACAAAAATCAAAAAGAACCTCCATTTAGACACATAATCTCAAACAAGAAGACAAAGACAGAGGGCATAGCAGAATTTTTAGACATAATACTTAATCCCATTGTGCAACATTCACCATTCTACTTAAGAGACTCATGGGATTTCCTAAATTTACTTTTCAAAACTCACCTACCCACAAGAATATTATTTTAGTAAAACTCGATGTAGAAGCACTTTATATGAATATCCCACATACAGAAGGCATTCGATTTCTAAAATTATACCTTTCACAGTGCACTACCTTCACTCATGAAAAAATAGACATAGTTTGTACATTAATCTCTTTAGTACTTATTGGTTCATAGGTTCATAGGTTGGTACTGGGCTATCTGCCCGAAGGCATATATTAACCCAGCCAGGTTGTGCGGTATTCACCGCCCCTTTAGTAGTTCCCTAGACCCTTGTACTAGCAGCTAGTACCCTTGGCCCCTATCTAGTAGTGCTGTTGGTGTGATCCCCGGTGTGAACTTTCTGTTACCCATCCACTCATCAAGGTTCCTCTTGAAGAGTGATAGTGAGGGGCTCTGTCTTATGTAGATCGGGACCCTGTTCCATAGTAAGGGAATTCTTTTCATTTTAATGATAACATTTTCCAGCAGATTAAAGGAGTAGCAATGGGGGTCCAAGGTGGGTTGCTAATTCAGTTTTAGCGAAATGGGAAACTAACACTCTTACACAGTTACATGGTTTCAAATCAGTAAAATTATACAGAAGATACATAGATGATTTGTTTTTTGTATGGAAAGGGGACGAGATTTCCTTATTTAACTTTATCACTGAGATTTCTGATAGCATCCCTTTCCTGACATTTAAGTTATCCTCTCATGGGAACAATGTTAATTTTCTAGACACTAGCATTTTGTGTGATACTAACACACTCTCTTGGTCCTCCACAGTTTTTAGAAAGGAAAGCTTTAGGAACAACTGTCTCCATTTCTCAAGTATGCATCCATATTTCCTGAAAAGGAATTTACGTAGGGGACAGCTCATATGACTTTCCAGATTAGTTTGCAACAATAAAGTTTTCCTACACAAATGTCAAATATTTAAGAATTTTCTTATAGAAAGGGGTTATCCTACTACATTGTTAGGCAGTTTAATTACTGAAGTTTATGCTTTAAGAAGTAACAAATACCCCCTATTCTACTACATGGGTTTATTCCTAATTCAGCACATTCGGATAACCTGTTCACTTTTAATAGTCAGAACCTTTCTTCCAATCAGTGTAATAGTACACGGGCAACTCCTTCAGCCTCCTCCATTCCTCATTCTGTATTGTTACACACCCCTTCTCATTGCACATCCACAGGTGCTAGAGACACTTCAGGTTTGGATAGGCATGTAAGCTTCCCAGTTCCCATGTGCAGAGATTCCACTTACATTAAATGAATAATACTTAATAACTGGGATGTCTTAATTCTAGCCAGGAGGTTTCAAATAAACTAGGTCCCGTTGCTTTATTTGCTTACAAACAAACAAAGGGCAGGATTCACGAAGGCTTGCACGGAGTCTAAGAGTAGTGTAAGACTCCATGCAGCCCTCGCGATCCAGGAACAGCCCGAAATTCCGTGTAAGAGACCAGCTAAAATGTCTCTTACACGGAGTGGGCGTGGATATGCTAATCACCTCACTTGCAGCCGAAAGGCATGCAAATGAGGTAGATTAGCAATCCA